>NC_069502.1:1090914899-1091054205 GCF_027579735.1 Bombina bombina
GGGAGAAAGAGAGCTATATCTACAAGATGCTTCTTAATAAATTAAAAACTATCAATAAGGGGCAAATGTATGTTGCAGTAATAATAATTGTAGACACTGTTGTATCACAAAACTAAGTGTATAGAGTTGCACACACTGCAGAGCTTTATAAAAACAATCTGACAGTTCATTTCACTTTGTTCCGATTGCTGCAGGCTTATGGATAGATCTATGGATACTCTACCACTGTGGGCTGCATATTTGTTACCGACTTGTTTGGAAGATATTTACTATAGTAATAGGTATCATTATACAATAGGCTCACTTGATGGTATGCTGTATTGTATTATAATTATAAAGAGAAAATTAGTATTTTTATTAGTGCTGTTATGGTTAAAATACCCCCGCGTTTATTCATATTGTGTAGTCTGGTATACAAATGGCAAGTGGTCATTGTTAACCGTATTAACCCGTTTTTTTTGTTAATTAGCAAGCAAGTATTTAATGTATACACAAATTAACATTGTGCATTATTTGTCAATTAACAAGAATGAGAAATACATATTTATCTTATGACCCCTGCTCAAGCATTGGAACAAATTTGTTACGGGGTTAGGGTATAGGGAGGGGGTAGAGGAGCTCTCTGTCATCTTTATACCCGGGCATCAGTCAGAACAGAGTGACTGTCAGACCGGGTCACTGGGAGCCATGATGTTGCCAGTGCACAGCCCGGAGTCAACAAGCAGCAAACACCCCCCCAGAAAAAGACAGCGTCTCACACATCTCTCAGCCCAGAGGAGAAAGCGCGCTCAGGAGGTGCGGTTACTGTCTGAATATAATGTCACTTGGGAATTTGACTAAGGGGGGTAGTGTGTGTGTATCTATCTCCAGCTTTCTACAATATACTGACGAGATGTCATTCCCTTTGACGTTTTGTGATACAACAGTGTCTACAATTATTATTACTGCAACATACATTTGCCCCTTATTGATAGTTTTTAATTTATTAAGAAGCATCTTGTAGATATAGCTCTTTTTCTCCCTCTCCTCTATAAAGTATTAGATTGTGGGATCTTTGTCATATCAGTCAGCCATGAGATTGATGAAAGGAGCTGAATGAAAGGAGCGAGCAGGGACGAGAAGTTCCTGTACTAGTGCTGCAGCTCAAGCTTTTGGGAAACGTCAGAGAAGGAGGAGTCAGCCAGGCGGCCATTTCAAAACAGCCAGATGAAATCTAGTAAGTGTATTTTCTGCCAAAGTTTATTTAGATGAAAATTGGGCTAGAGTTTGATGTAAAGATTGTTAATTAACTAATCTAAATAAGTAACAATCATTTTTGGGTTGACTTTAAAGCTGCTTTGTATATTATTAAAATGTATGATTGTAAAATATTAAAGGGACATAAACCCAATTTTTTTCTTTTATGATTCAGACAGAACATACAATGTTAAACAACTTTCCAATTTACTTCTATTATCAAATATTATTTGTTTTCTTGTTATCCTTTGTTAAAAAGTTGTAAGGCAAGTACAGGAGTGTGCACGTGTTAGCAGCACTATATGGCAGCAGTTTTTCAACAGTGCTATTCATTAGCAAGAGCACTAGATGGCCGCACTATTTCCTTCAACAGGAATAACATAAAAATTAAGCAAATTTGACAGTAAAAGTAAATTGGATACTTTTTTTAAATTGCATTCTCTATCTGCATCAAGAAAGAAAAAATGTGGTTTCCATGTCCCTTTAAGAATATGCCATTGCTCATTTGTCTTCAGTTGTTGCCAATATTCACTTAATGAACTTTTACATTTTTTTTTTCTATTTTAGAAGCATATGATACATTTTTAGATGCTGAAAAATCCAAGACTGTTTTGCACTCTTCTGCATATTCAAGTCTTTTAAAAGTACTACTTGCTGAAGGTTTACTTGAAGAGGCACTCAAAGTAAAAAACACGTACGTTTTCAGTTTTTATTAATATTTTTTAGTTCGTCATTTTTGTTGTATCCAACAACATGTATTGTATGTATGTATTCTATATTACAAAAAAGTGTTATTATTATTATTATTTATTTGTATAGCACCGCCAAATTCCGTAGCGCTGGGTACAATGATAGGGGTATAAAATGACAAAGATTTGTGATTACATACAAAACATACAACTAAACAAATCTAGTACAGGAGGAAGAGGGTCCTGCTCCGGAGAGCTCACAGTCTATAGGGTTATGGTGCAGAGACGTAAGGTTGGGGTAGCTTGTTAAATCGGTTGTAGTTGCAGCAGTGAGTCAGGCATTTCATGTATTAGTTTGGTTTGGATGAGGGATGGAGGAGATATGGTACGCCTCTCTGAATAGGTTGGAGACAGTCTTATGGAGCAGGGTAGAGAGTTCCAGAGGACAGGAGCAGCATATGCGAAGTCTTGGAGGCGGGAGTGGGGCATAGAGTTAACAGGAGTGTAGAGACGTAGGTCAGAGGTTGATTGAAGAGGACGGGATGGGGGATGTTTCACAATGAGAGGAAATATAGTTGGGAGTTAAACTGTTGAGTGATTTGTAAGTTAGAGTTAATGCTTTAAATTGTGTTCTGGAGTGTATGGGGAGCCAGTGTAGAGACTGGCAGAACGGAGCAGCTGATGCAGATCGGCGACTTAGGTGGATGAGTCTAGCAGAAGCATTCATAATAGATTGGAGGGAGGAGAGGCGGTGTTTTGGAAGGCCATTTAGGAGTAGATTGCAATAATCAATGCGTGACAAAATAATGGAATGAATAACATAATTTGTGTAAGAACTTACCTGATAAATTCATTTCTTTCATATTAGCAAGAGTCCATGAGCTAGTGACGTATGGGATATACATTCCTACCAGGAGGGGCAAAGTTTCCCAAACCTCAAAATGCCTATAAATACACCCCCCACCACACCCACAATTCAGTTTAACGAATAGCCAAGAAGTGGGGTGATAAGAAAGGAGCGAAAGCATCAACAAGGAATTGGAATAATTGTGCTTTATACAAAAAAATCATAAGCCCAGGAAGTAGAAACTGACCTAGTAGAATGAGCCGTAATCCTCTGAGGCGGGGATTTACCCGACTCCACATAAGCATGATAAATCAAAAGTTTTAACCAAGAAGCCAAAGAAATAGCAGAAGCTTTCTGACCTTTCTTAGGACCAGAAAAGATAACAAATAGACTAGAAGTCTTTCTGAAATCTTTAGTAGCTTCAACATAATATTTCAAAGCTCTTACCACATCCAAAGAATGCAAAGATCTTTCCAAAGAATTCTTAGGATTAGGACACAATGAAGGGACAACAATTTCTCTACTAATATTGTTGGAATTCACAACATTAGTTAAAAATTTAAATGAAGTCCGCAAAACTGCCTTATCCTGATGAAAAATCAGAAAAGGAGACTCACAAGAAAGAGCAGATAATTCAGAAACTCTTCTAGCAGAAGAGATAGCCAAAAGAAACAATACTTTCCAAGAAAGTAATTTAATGTCCAGAGAATGCATAGGCTCAAACGGAGGAGCCTGTAAAGCTCTCAAAACCAAATTAAGACTCCAAGGAGGAGAGATTGACTTAATGACAGGCTTGATACAAATCAAAGCCTGAACAAAACAACGAATGTCAGGAAGATTAGCAATTTCTCTTGTTAAGTGTATCCAGTCCACGGATCATCCATTACTTGTGGGATATTCTCCTTCCCAACAGGAAGTTGCAAGAGGATCACCCACAGCAGAGCTGCTATATAGCTCCTCCCCTCACTGCCATATCCAGTCATTCTCTTGCAACTCTCAACTAAGATGGAGGTCGTAAGAGGACTGTGGTGTTTTATACTTAGTTTATTTCTTCAATCAAAAGTTTGTTATTTTTAAATGGTACCGGAGTGTACTGTTTATCTCAGGCAGTATTTAGAAGAAGAATCTGCCTGCGTTTTCTATGATCTTAGCAGAAGTAACTAAGATCCTTTGCTGTTCTCACATATTCTGAGGAGTGAGGTAACTTCAGAGGGGGAATAGCGTGCAGGTTTTCCTGCAATAAGGTATGTGCAGTTAAAACATTTTTCTAGGGATGGAATTTTCTAGAAAATGCTGCTGATACCGAAGTAATGTAAGTAAAGCCTTAAATGCAGTGATAGCGACTGGTATCAGGCTTATTAATAGAGATACATACTCTTATAAAAGTGTATTTTAAAACGTTTGCTGGCATGTTTAATCGTTTTTTATATATGTTTGGTGATAAAACTTATTGGGGCCTAGTTTTTTCCACATGGCTGGCTTGAATTTTGCCTAGAAACAGTTCCCTGAGGCTTCCCACTGTTGTAATATGAGTGGGAGGGGCCTATTTTGGCGTTTTTTTGCACAACAAAAATTACAGACACAGACATCCAGCTTCTTCCTGCATGATCCAGGACTTCTCTGAAGGGCTCAAAAGGCTTCAAAAGTCGTATTGAGGGAGGTAAAAAGCCACAGTAGAGCTGTGACAGTTGTGACTGTTTAAAAAACGTTTTTGTCATTTGTTATTCCGTTTTTGGTATTAAGGGGTTAATCATCCATTTGCAAGTGGGTGCAATGCTCTGCTAATTTATTACATACACTGTAAAAAAATTGTTAGTGTAACTGCATTTTTTCACTGTTATTTCAAAATTTGGGAAAATTTGTGTTTCTTAAAGGCGCAGTAACGTTTTTTATATTGCTTGTAAACTTGTTTTAAAGTGTTTTCCAAGCTTGCTAGTCTCATTGCTAGTCTGTTTAAATATGTCTGATACAGAGGAACCTACTTGTTCATTATGTTTGAAAGCCATGGTGGAGCCCCATAGGAGAATGTGTACTAAATGTATTGATTTCACCTTAAACAGTAAAGATCAGTCTTTATCTATAAAAGAATTATCACCAGAGGGTTCTGTCGAGGGGAAAGTTATGCCGACTAACTCTCCCCTCGTGTCAGACCCTTCGCCTCCCGCTCAGGGGACGCACGCTAATATGGCGCCAATTACATCAGGGACGCCCATAGCGATTACATTGCAGGACATGGCTGCAATCATGAATAATACCCTGTCAGAGGTATTATCTAGATTGCCTGAATTAAGAGGCAAGCGCGATAGCTCTGGGGTTAGGAGAGATACAGAGCGCGCAAATGCTGTTAGAGCCATGTCTGATACTGCGTCACAGTATGCAGAACATGAGGACGGAGAGCTTCAGTCTGTGGTTGACATCTCTGACTCGGGGAAACCTGATTCAGAGATTTCTAATTTTAAATTTAAGCTTGAGAACCTCCGTGTATTGCTTGGGGAGGTATTAGCTGCTCTGAATGACTGTAACACAGTTGCAATTCCAGAGAAATTGTGTAGGCTGGATAGATACTATGCGGTGCCGGTGTGTACTGACGTTTTTCCTATACCTAAAAGGCTTACAGAAATTATTAGCAAGGAGTGGGATAGACTCGGTGTGCCCTTTTCCCCACCTCCTATATTTAGAAAAATGTTTCCAATAAACGCCACTACACGGGACTTATGGCAGACGGTCCCTAAGGTGGAGGGAGCAGTTTCTACTTTAGCAAAGCGTACCACTATCCCGGTTGAGGACAGTTGTGCTTAAGAAAATGTTTATTCAACAAGGTTTTATTTTACAGCCCCTTGCATGCATTGCGCCTGTCACTGCTGCGGCGGCATTCTGGTTTGAGGCCCTGGAAGAGGCCATCCAGACAGCTCCATTAAATGAAATTATTGACAAGCTTAGAACGCTAAAGCTAGCTAACTCATTTGTTTCTGATGCCATTGTTCATTTGACTAAACTAACGGCTAAGAATTCCGGATTCGCCATCCAGGCGCGTAGGGCGCTATGGCTTAAATCCTGGTCAGCTGATGTGACTTCAAAGTCTAAATTACTCAACATTCCTTTCAAGGGGCAGACCTTATTTGGGCCTGGCTTGAAGGAAATTATTGCTGACATTACTGGAGGCAAGGGTCATACCCTTCCTCAGGACAGGGCCAAATCAAAGGCCAAACAGTCTAATTTTCGTGCCTTTCGAAATTTCAAGGCAGGAGCAGCATCAACTTCCTCCTCTTCAAAACAAGAGGGAACTGTTGCTCATTCCAGACAGGCCTGGAAACCTAACCAGTCCTGGAACAAGGGCAAGCAGGCCAGGAAGCCTGCTGCCCCCAAGACAGCATGAAGGAACGGCCCCCTATCCGGAAACGGATCTAGTGGGGGGCAGACTTTCTCTCTTCGCCCAGGCGTGGGCAAGAGATGTTCAGGATCCCTGGGCGTTGGAGATCATATCTCAGGGATATCTTCTGGACTTCAAAGCTTCTCCTCCACAAGGGAGATTTCATCTTTCAAGGTTATCATCAAAACAGATAAAGAGAGAGGCATTCCTAAGCTGTGTGCAAGACCTCCTAGTAATGGGAGTGATCCATCCAGTTCCGCGGACGGAACAAGGACAGGGATTTTATTCAAATCTGTTTGTGGTTCCCAAGAAAGAGGGAACCTTCAGACCAATCTTGGATCTAAAGATCTTAAACAAATTCCTCAGAGTTCCATCATTCAAAATGCAAACTATTCGGACCATCCTACCCATGATCCAAGAGGGTCAATACATGACCACAGTGGACTTAAAGGATGCCTACCTTCACATACCGATTCACAAAGATCATCATCGGTTCCAAAGGTTTGCCTTTCTAGACAGGCATTACCAATTTGTAGCTCTTCCCTTCGGGTTGGCCACTGCCCCGAGAATTTTTACAAAGGTTCTGGGCTCACTTCTGGCGGTTCTAAGACCGCGAGGCATAGCGGTGGCTCCGTATCTAGACGACATCCTGATACAGGCGTCAAGCTTTCAAATTGCCAAGTCTCATACAGAGATAGTTCTGGCATTTCTGAGGTCGCCTGGGTGGAAAGTGAACGTGGAAAAGAGTTCTCTATCACCACTCACAAGAGTCTCCTTCCTAGGGACTCTTATAGATTCTGTAGAGATGAAAATTTACCTGACGGAGTCCAGGTTATCAAAACTTCTAAATGCTTGCTGTGTCCTTCATTCCATTCCACGGCCGTCAGTGGCTCAGTGCATGGAAGTGATCGGCTTAATGGTAGCGGCAATGGACATAGTGCCATTTGCGCGCCTGCATCTCAGACCGCTGCAATTATGCATGCTAAGTCAGTGGAATGGGGATTACTCAGTTTTGTCCCCTCTACTAAATCTGGATCAAGAGACCAGAGATTCTCTTCTCTAGTGGCTTTCTCGGGTCCATCTGTCCAAGGGTATGACCTTTCGCAGGCCAGATTGGACGATTGTAACAACAGATGCCAACCTTCTAGGTTGGGGCGCAGTCTGGAACTCCCTGAAGGCTCAGGGATCATGGACTCAGGAGGAGAAACTCCTCCCAATAAATATTCTGGAGTTAAGAGCAATATTCAAGGCTCTTCTAGCTTGGCCTCAGTTAGCAACACTGAGGTTCATCAGATTTCAGTCGGACAACATCACAACTGTGGCTTACATCAACCATCAAGGGGGAACCAGGAGTTCCCTAGCGATGTTAGAAGTCTCGAAGATAATTCGCTGGGCAGAGTTTCACTCTTGCCACCTGTCAGCGATCCACATCCCAGGCGTAGAGAACTGGGAGGCGTATTTTCTAAGTCGTCAGACTTTTCATCCGGGGGAGTGGGAACTCCATCCGGAGGTGTTTGCTCAACTGGTCCATCGTTGGGGCAAACCAGAACTGGATCTCATGGCGTCTCGCCAGAACGCCAAGCTTCCTTGTTACGGATCCAGGTCCAGGGACCCGGGAGCAACGCTGATAGATGCTCTAGCAGCTCCTTGGTTCTTCAACCTGGCCTATGTGTTTCCACCGTTTCCTCTGCTCCCTCGACTGATTGCCAAAATCAAACAGGAGAGAGCATCAGTGATTCTGATAGCGCCTGCGTGGCCACGCAGGACCTGGTATGTAGACCTAGTGGACATGTCATCTCTTCCACCATGGACTCTGCCTCTGAGGCAGGACCTTCTAATACAAGGTCCTTTCAATCATCCACATCTAATTTCTCTGAGACTGACTGCATGGAGATTGAACGCTTGATTCTATCAAGGCGTGGCTTCTCCGAGTCAGTCATTGATACCTTAATACAGGCTCGGAAGCCTCTCACCAGGAAAATCTACCATAAGATATGGCGTAAATATCTTTATTGGTGTGAATCCAAGAGTTACTCATGGAGTAAGGGTAGGATTCCTAGGATATTGTCCTTTCTCCAAGAGGGTTTGGACAAAGGCTTATCAGCTAGTTCTTTAAAAGGACAGATCTCTGCTCTGTCTATTCTTTTGCACAAGCGTCTGGCAGAAGTTCCAGACGTCCAGGCATTTTGTCAGGCTTTGGTTAGGATTAAGCCTGTGTTTAAAACTGTTGCTCCCCCGTGGAGCTTAAACTTGGTTCTTAAAGTTCTTCAGGGAGTTCCATTTGAACCCCTTCATTCCATTGATATTAAACTTTTATCTTGGAAAGTTCTGTTTTTGATGGCTATTTCCTCGGCTCGAAGAGTCTCTGAGTTATCTGCCTTACATTGTGATTCTCCTTATCTGATTTTTCATTCAGACAAGGTAGTTCTGCGTACCAAACCTGGGTTTTTACCTAAGGTGGTTTCTAACAGGAATATCATTCAAGAGATTGTTGTTCCATCATTGTGTCCTAATCCTTCTTCAAAGAAGGAACGTCTTTTGCATAATCTGGACGTAGTCTGTGCCTTGAAGTTTTACTTACAGGCTACTAAAGATTTTCGTCAAACATCTGCCCTGTTTGTCGTTTACTCTGGACAGAGGAGAGGTCAAAAAGCTTCGGCAACCTCTCTCTCCTTTTGGCTTCGGAGCATAATGCGCTTAGCCTATGAGACTGCTGGATAGCAGCCCCCTGAAAGGATTACAGCTCATTCTACTAGAGCTGTGGCTTCCACCTGGGCCTTTAAAAATGAGGCCTCTGTTGAACAGATTTGCAAGGCTGCGACTTGGTCTTCGCTTCACACCTTGTCAAAATTTTACAAATTTGACACTGTTGTTTCTTCGGAGGCTGTTTTTGGGAGAAAGGTTCTACAGGCAGTGGTTCCTTCCGTTTAAGTTCCTGCCTTGTCCCTCCCATCATCCGTGTACTTTAGCTTTGGTATTAGTATCCCACAAGTAATGGATGATCCGTGGACTGTATACACTTAACAAGAGAAAACATAATTTATGCTTACCTGATAAATTTATTTCTCTTGTAGTGTATCCAGTCCACGGCCCGCCCTGTCCTTTTAAGGCAGGTCTAAATTTTATTTAAACTACAGTCACCACTGCACCCTATGGTTTCTCCTTTCTCGTCTTGTTTCGGTCGAATGACTGGATATGGCAGTGAGGGGAGGAGCTATATAGCAGCTCTGCTGTGGTTGATCCTCTTGCAACTTCCTGTTGGGAAGGAGAATATCCCACAAGTAATGGATGATCCGTGGACTGGATACACTACAAGAGAAATAAATTTATCAGGTAAGCATAAATTATGTTTTTTCTGTGAAACAGAACAGAAAGAGCAGAGATTTGTCCTTTCAAGGAACTTGCGGACAAACCCTTGTCCAAACCCTCCTGAAGAAACTGTAAAATTCTAGGAATTCTAAAAGAATGCCAAGAGAACTTATGAGAGGAACACCATGAAATGTAAGTCTTCCAAACTCGGTAATAAATCTTTCTAGACACAGATTTACAAGCCTGCAACATAGTATTTATCACTGAGTCAGAGAAACCTCTATGACTAAGCACTAAGCGTTCAATCTCCATACCTTCAAATTTAATGATTTGAGATCCTGATGGAAAAACGGACCTTGAGATAGGTCTGACCTTAACGGAAGTGGCCAAGGTTGGCAACTGGACATCCGAATATTTTGGAAATCGCTCTTGGAAGAAGAACTAGAGGCGGAAAGATATAAGCAGGTTGATAATTCCAAGGAGGTGACAACGCATCCACTGCTTCCGCCTGAGGATCCCTGGATCTGGACAGATACCTGGGAAGTTTCCTGTTTAGATGAGAAGCCATCAGATCTATTTCTCCAACATAGGTGTGTCCGGTCCACGGCGTCATCCTTACTTGTGGGATATTCTCTTCCCCAACAGGAAATGGCAAAGAGCCCAGCAAAGCTGGTCACATGATCCCTCCTAGGCTCCGCCTACCCCAGTCATTCTCTTTGCCGTTGTACAGGCAACATCTCCACGGAGATGGCTTAGAGTTTTTTAGTGTTTAACTGTAGTTTTTATTATTCAATCAAGAGTTTGTTATTTTAAAATAGTGCTGGTATGTACTATTTACTCAGAAACAGAAAAGAGATGAAGATTTCTGTTTGTATGAGGAAAATGATTTTAGCACCGTAACTAAAATCCATGGCTGTTCCACACAGGACTGTTGAGAGCAATTAACTTCAGTTGGGGGAACAGTGTGCAGTCTCTTGCTGCTTGAGGTATGACACATTCTAACAAGACGATGTAATGCTGGAAGCTGTCATTTTTCCCTATGGGATCCGGTAAGCCATGTTTATTACGATGGTAAATAAGGGCTTCATAAGGGCTTATTAAGATTGTAGACTTTTCTGGGCTAAATCGATTCATTTTTAAAAACATATTTAGCCTTGAGGAATCATTTTATCTGGGTATATTGATATTATAATATCGGCAGGCACTGTATTAGACACCTTATTTCTCTGGGGCTTTCCCAAAGCATAAGCAGAGCCTCATTTTCGCGCCGGTGTGGCGCACTTGTTTTTGAGAGGCATGGCATGCAGTCGCATGTGAGAGGAGCTCTGATACTTAGAAAAGGCTTTCTGAAGGCGTCATTTGGTATCGTATTCCCCTTTGGGTTTGGTTGGGTCTCAGCAAAGCAGATACCAGGGACTGTAAAGGGGTTAAAGTGTTAAAACGGCTCCGGTTCCGTTATTTTAAGGGTTAAAGCTTCCAAATTTGGTGTGCAATACTTTTAAGGCTTTAAGACACTGTGGTGAAAATTTGGTGAATTTTGTACAATTCCTTCATGTTTTTTCGCAATTGCAGTAATAAAGTGTGTTCAGTTTAAAATTTAAAGTGACAGTAACGGTTTTATTTTAAAACGTTTTTTGTACTTTATTATCAAGTTTATGCCTGTTTAACATGTCTGAACTACCAGATAGACTGTGTTCTGAATGTGGGGAAGCCAGAATTCCTGTTCATTTAAATAAATGTGATTTATGTGATAATGACAATGATGCCCAAGATGATTCCTCAAGTGAGGGGAGTAAGCATGGTACTGCATCATTCCCTCCTTCGTCTACACGAGTCTTGCCCACTCAGGAGGCCCCTAGTACATCTAGCGCGCCAATACTCCTTACTATGCAACAATTAACGGCTGTAATGGATAATTCTGTCAAAAACATTTTAGCCAAAATGAACCCTTGTCAGCGTAAGCGTGGCTGCTCTGTTTTAGTTACTGAAGAGCATGACGACGCTGATATTAATATCTCTGAAGGGCCCCTAACCCAATCTGAGGGGGCCAGGGAGGTTTTGTCTGAGGGAGAAATTACTGATTCAGGGAACATTTCTCAACAGGCTGAACCTGATGTAATTGCATTTAAATTTAAGTTGGAACATCTCCGCATTCTGCTTAAGGAGGTATTATCCACTCTGGATGATTGTGAAAAGTTGGTCATCCCAGAGAAACTATGTAAAATGGACAAGTTCCTAGAGGTGCCGGAGCTCCCAGAAGCTTTTCCTATACCCAAGCGGGTGGCGGACATTGTTAATAAAGAATGGGAAAGGCCCGGTATTCCTTTCGTCCCTCCCCCCATATTTAAAAAATTGTTTCCTATGGTCGACCCCAGAAAGGACTTATGGCAGACAGTCCCCAAGGTCGAGGGAGCGGTTTCTACTTTAAACAAACGCACCACTATACCCATAGAGGATAGTTGTGCTTTCAAAGATCCTATGGATAAAAAATTAGAAGGTTTGCTTAAAAAGATGTTTGTTCAGCAGGGTTACCTTCTACAACCAATCTCATGCATTGTCCCTGTCACTACAGCCGCATGTTTCTGGTTTGATGAGCTGATAAAGGCGCTCGATAGTGATTCTCCTCCTTATGAGGAGATTATGGACAGAATCAATGCTCTCAAATTGGCTAATTCTTTCACCCTAGACGCCACTTTGCAATTGGCTAGGTTAGCGGCTAAGAATTCTGGGTTTGCTATTGTGGCGCGCAGAGCGCTTTGGTTGAAATCTTGGTCGGCTGATGCGTCTTCCAAGAACAAGCTACTAAACATTCCTTTCAAGGGGAAAACGCTGTTTGGCCCTGACTTGAAAGAGATTATCTCGGATATCACTGGGGGTAAGGGCCACGCCCTTCCTCAGGATCGGCCTTTCAAGGCGAAAAATAGACCTAATTTTCGTCCCTTTCGTAAAAACGGACCAGCCCAAAGTGCTACGTCCTCTAAGCAAGAGGGTAATACTTCTCAAGCCAAGCCAGCTTGGAGACCAATGCAAGGCTGGAACAAGGGAAAGCAGGCCAAGAAGCCTGCCACTGCTACCAAGACAGCATGAAATATTGGCCCCCGATCCGGGACCGGATCTGGTGGGGGGCAGACTCTCTCTCTTCGCTCAGGCTTGGGCAAGAGATGTTCTGGATCCTTGGGCGCTAGAAATAGTCTCCCAGGGTTATCTCCTGGAATTCAAGGGACTTCCCCCAAGGGGGAGGTTCCACAGGTCTCAGTTGTCTTCAGACCACATAAAAAGACAGGCGTTCTTACATTGTGTAGAAGACCTGTTAAAAATGGGAGTGATTCATCCTGTTCCAATAAGAGAACAAGGGATGGGGTTCTACTCCAATCTGTTCATAGTTCCCAAAAAAGAGGGAACGTTCAGACCAATCTTAGATCTCAAGATCTTAAACAAGTTTCTCAAGGTTCCATCTTTCAAGATGGAAACCATTCAAACTATTCTTCCTTCCATCCAGGAGGGTCAATTCATGACCACGGTGGATTTAAAGGATGCGTATCTACATATTCCTATCCACAAGGAACATCATCGGTTCCTAAGGTTTGCATTCCTGGACAAACATTACCAGTTCGTGGCGCTTCCTTTCGGATTAGCCACTGCTCCAAGGATTTTCACAAAGGTACTAGGGTCCCTTCTAGCGGTGCTAAGACCAAGGGGCATTGCAGTAGTACCTTACCTGGACGACATTCTGATTCATGCGTCGTCCCTTCCTCAAGCAAAGGCTCACACGGACATTGTCCTGGCCTTTCTCAGATCTCACGGCTGGAAAGTGAACGTGGAAAAGAGTTCTCTATCCCCGTCAACAAGGGTTCCCTTCTTGGGAACAATTATAGACTCCTTAGAAATGAGGATCTTTCTAACAGAGGCCAGAAAAACAAAACTTCTAGACTCTTGTCGGATACTTCATTCCGTTCCTCTTCCTTCCATAGCTCAGTGCATGGAAGTGATCGGGTTGATGGTAGCGGCGATGGACATAGTTCCTTTTGCGCGCATTCATCTAAGACCATTACAACTGTGCATGCTCAGTCAGTGGAATGGGGACTATACAGACTTGTCTCCGAAGATACAAGTAAATCAGAGGACCAGAGACTCACTCCGTTGGTGGCTGTCCCTGGACAATCTGTCTCAAGGGATGACGTTCCGCAGACCAGAGTGGGTCATTGTCACGACCGACGCCAGTCTGATGGGCTGGGGCGCGGTCTGGGGATCCCTGAAAGCTCAGGGTCTTTGGTCTCGGGAAGAATCTCTTCTACCGATAAATATTCTGGAACTGAGAGCGATATTCAATGCTCTCAAGGCCTGGCCTCGGCTAGCGAGGACCAAGTTCATACGGTTTCAATCGGACAACATGACAACTGTTGCGTACATCAACCATCAGGGGGGAACAAGGAGTTCCCTAGCGATGGAAGAAGTGACCAAAATCATTCTATGGGCGGAGTCTCACTCCTGCCACCTGTCTGCTATCCACATCCCAGGAGTGGAAAATTGGGAAGCGGATTTTCTGAGTCGTCAGACATTGCATCCGGGGGAGTGGGAACTCCATCCGGAAATCTTTGCCCAAGTCACTCACCTGTGGGGCATTCCAGACATGGATCTGATGGCCTCTCGTCAGAACTTCAAAGTTCCTTGCTACGGGGCCAGATCCAGGGATCCCAAGGCGGCTCTAGTGGATGCACTAGTAGCACCTTGGACCTTCAAACTAGCTTATGTGTTCCCGCCATTTCCTCTCATCCCCAGGCTGGTAGCCAGGATCAATCAGGAGAGGGCGTCGGTGATCTTGATAGCTCCTGCGTGGCCACGCAGGACTTGGTATGCAGATCTGGTGAATATGTCATCGGCTCCACCTTGGAAGCTACCTTTGAGACGAGACCTTCTTGTTCAGGGTCCGTTCGAACATCCGAATCTGGTTTCACTCCAGCTGACTGCTTGGAGATTGAACGCTTGATTTTATCGAAGCGAGGATTCTCAGATTCTGTTATCGATACTCTTGTTCAGGCCAGAAAGCCTGTAACTAGAAAGATTTACCACAAAATTTGGAAAAAATATATCTGTTGGTGTGAATCTAAAGGATTCCCTTGGGACAAGGTTAAGATTCCTAGGATTCTATCCTTCCTTCAAGAAGGATTGGAAAAAGGATTATCTGCAAGTTCCCTGAAGGGACAGATTTCTGCCTTGTCGGTATTACTTCACAAAAAGCTGGCAGCTGTGCCAGATGTTCAAGCCTTTGTTCAGGCTCTGGTTAGAATCAAGCCTGTTTACAAACCTTTGACTCCTCCTTGGAGTCTCAATTTAGTTCTTTCAGTTCTTCAGGGGGTTCCGTTTGAACCCTTACATTCCGTTGATATTAAGTTATTATCTTGGAAAGTTTTGTTTTTAGTTGCGATTTCTTCTGCTAGAAGAGTCTCAGAATTATCTGCTCTGCAGTGTTCTCCTCCTTATCTGGTGTTCCATGCAGATAAGGTGGTTTTACGTACTAAACCTGGTTTTCTTCCAAAAGTTGTTTCTAACAAAAACATTAACCAGGAGATTATCGTACCTTCTCTGTGTCCGAAACCAGTTTCAAAGAAGGAACGTTTGTTGCACAATTTGGATGTTGTTCGCGCTCTAAAATTCTATTTAGATGCTACAAAGGATTTTAGACAAACATCTTCCTTGTTTGTTGTTTATTCAGGTAAAAGGAGAGGTCAAAAAGCAACTTCTACCTCTCTCTCTTTTTGGATTAAAAGCATCATCAGATTGGCTTACGAGACTGCCGGACGGCAGCCTCCCGAAAGAATCACAGCTCATTCCACTAGGGCTGTGGCTTCCACATGGGCCTTCAAGAACGAGGCTTCTGTTGATCAGATATGTAGGGCAGCGACTTGGTCTTCACTGCACACTTTTACCAAATTTTACAAGTTTGATACTTTTGCTTCTTCTGAGGCTATTTTTGGGAGAAAGGTTTTGCAAGCCGTGGTGCCTTCCATTTAGGTGACCTGATTTGCTCCCTCCCTTCATCCGTGTCCTAAAGCTTTGGTATTGGTTCCCACAAGTAAGGATGACGCCGTGGACCGGACACACCTATGTTGGAGAAAACAGAATTTATGTTTACCTGATAAATTTCTTTCTCCAACGGTGTGTCCGGTCCACGGCCCGCCCTGGTTTTTTAATCAGGTCTGATAATTTATTTTCTTTAACTACAGTCACCACGGTACCATATGGTTTCTCCTATGCAAATATTCCTCCTTAACGTCGGTCGAATGACTGGGGTAGGCGGAGCCTAGGAGGGATCATGTGACCAGCTTTGCTGGGCTCTTTGCCATTTCCTGTTGGGGAAGAGAATATCCCACAAGTAAGGATGACGCCGTGGACCGGACACACCGTTGGAGAAAGAAATTTATCAGGTAAACATAAATTCTGTTTTCTGGAAGCCCCCATATCTGAACAATCTGAATAAACACATCTGGGTGAAGAGACCATTCTCCCGGATGTAAAGTCTGGCGACTGAGATAATCCGCTTCCCAATTGTCTATACCTGGGATATGAACCACAGAGATTAGACAGGAGCTGGATTCCGCCCATGCAAGTATCCGAGATACTTCTTTTATAGTCTGAGGACTGTGAGTCCCACCTTGATGATTGACATACGCCACGGTTGTGACATTGTCTGTCTGAAAACAAATAAACGATTCTCTCTTCAGAAGAGGCCAGAACTGAAGAGCTCTGAAAATCGCACGGAGTTCCAAAATATTGATTGGTAATCTCGCCTCTTGAGATTTCCAAACCCCCTGCGCTGTCAGAGATCCCCAGACAGCTCCCCAACCTGAAAGACTCGCATCTGTTGAAATCACAGTCCAGGTTGGACGAAGAAAAGAGGCCCCTTGAACTAAACGGTGGTGATTTAACCACCAAGTCAGAGAAAGTAGAGTATTGGGATTTAAGGATATCAATTGTGATATCCTTGTATAATCCCTGCACCAAAGGTTCAGCATACAAGGCTGAAGAGGTCTCATGTGAAAACGAGCAAAGGGGATTGCGTCCGATGCTGCAGTCATGAGACCTAAAACTTCCATGCACATAGCTACTGAAGGGAATGACTGAGACTGAAGGTTCTGACAAGCTGAAACCAATTTCAGACGTCTTTTGTCTGTTAGAGACAAAGTCATGGATACTGAATCTATTTGGAATCCCAAAAAGGTTACCCTTGTCTGAGGAATCAAGGAACTTTTTTGTAAATTGATCCTCCAACCATGTTTTTGAAGAAACACGTGTTGATTCGTGTGAGATTCTGCAGAATGTAAAGACTGAGCAAGTACCAAGATATCGTCAAAATAAGGAAACACCGCAATACCCCGCTCTCTGATTACAGAGAAAAGGGCACAGAGAACCTTTGAGAAGATCCTTGGAGCTGTTGCTAGGCCAAAAGGAAGAGCAACAAATTGGTAATGCTAGTCTAGAAAAGAGAATCTCAGGAACTGATAGTGATCTGGATGAATTGGAATATGAAGATATGCATCCTGTAAGTCTATTGTGGACATATAATGCCCTTGCTGAACAAAAGGCAGAATATTTCTTATAGTCACCATTTTGAATGTTGGTATTCTTACACAACGATTCAAAATTTTTAGATCCAGAACTGGTCTGAAAGAATTCTCTTTCTTTGGTACAATGAACAGATTTGAATAAAACCCCAGGCCCCGTTCCAGATATGGAACTGGTACAATTACCCCAGATGACTCCAGGTCTGAAACACATTTCAGGAAAGCCTGAGCCTTTAATGGGTTTACTGGAATGCGTGAGAGAGAGAACCTTCTCACAGGCGGTCTTACCTTGAAACCTATTCTGTACCCTTGAGAAACAATGTTCTGAATCCAATGATTTTGAATTGAACTGATCCAAACATCTTTGAAAAATCGTAATCTGCCCCCTACCAGCTGTGCTGGAATGAGGGCTGCACCTTTATGCGGACTTGGGGGCTGGTTTCGATTTTCTAAAAGGTTTGGATTTATTCCAGACTGGAGAAGGCTTCCAATTGTAAACCGTTCCTTTAGGGGAAGGGTCAGGCTTCTGTTCCTTATTCTGGCAAAAGGAACGAAAACGATTAGCAGCCCTAAATTTACCCCTAGATTTTTTATCCTGAGGCAAAAAAAGCTCCCTTCCCCCCAGTGACAGTTGAAATTATAGAATCCAACTGAGAACAAATAATTTATTACCTTGGAAAGAAAGAGATAGCAACGTTGACTTAGAAGTCATAGCTGCATTCCAAGATTTAAGCCATAAAGCTCTTCTAGCTAAAATAGCTAAAGACATATACCTGACATCAATTCTAATGATATCAAAAATGGCATCACAAATGAAATTATTAGCATCTTGAAGAAGTTTAACAATGCTATACACATTATGATCTGGTGCTTGTTGCGCTAAAGCCTCCAACCAAAAAGTAGAAGCTGCAGCAACATCGGCCAAAGAAATAGCAGGCCTAAGAAGATTACCTGAACATAAATGAGCCTTTCTTAGAAAAGATTCAAGCTTCCTATCTAAAGGATCTTTAAAAGAAATATTATCTGCCGTAGGAATAGTAGTACGTTTAGCAAGAGTAGAGATAGCCCCATCAACTTTGGGGATTTTTTCCCAAAACTCCAATCTATCAGCCGGCAAAGGGTACAGTTTTTTTAAACCTTAAAGAAGGAGTAAATGAAGTACCCAAACTATTCCATTCCCTAGAAATTACATCTGAAATAGCATCAGGAACTGGAAAAACCTCTGGAATAACTACATGAGGTTTAAAAACCTAATTTAAACGTTTACTGGTTTTAATATCAAGAGGACTAGACTCCTCCATATCTAATGCAATCAACACCTCTTTAAGTAAAGAACGAATAAACTCCATCTTAAATAAATATGAAGATTTGTCAGTGTCAATATCTGAGGCAGAATCTTCTGAACCAGATAGATCCTCATCAGAGATAGATAAATCAGAATGTTGGCGGTCATTTAAAAATTTATCTGATTTATGAGAAGTTTTAAAATACCTTTTACGTTTATTAGAAGGTGGTATAACAGACAGGGCCTTCTGAATAGAATTAGAAACAAATTCTCTTACATTAACAGGAATATCCTGAACATGAGATGTTGAAGGAACAACAACAGGTAAGGGATTATTACTAATGGAAATATTGTCTGCTTTTGAAAGTTTATCATGACAACTAACACAAACTACAGCCGGAGGAATAGTTACCACAAGTTTACAACAAATGCACTTAGCTTTGGTAGAACCGACATCAGGCAGCAGCTTTCCAGAAGTAGATTCTGATACAGGGTCAGCTTGAGACATCTTGCAATATGTAATAGAAAAAACAGCATATAAAGCAAAATTATCAAATTCCTTAAATGACAGTTTCAGGAAAGGGGAAAAATGCAAACAGAATATGCCTCTGGTAACCAGAAGCAAAAAGAAACAAAGACTTAAATAATGTCAAAAAAACTGGCGCCAAGTATGACGCCCACAATTGACAAATTTTTTGGCGCCAAAAACGTCTGCAACAAACACGAGCGTCATAGATGACGCAACTACGTGAAAACTCTCCGCGTCAACTACAACTCCGGAAATGACATCATTGACGTCAAACGTAATTCTCGCGCCAAAAAAGTCTAGCGCCAAAAATGACGCAATAGATTCATTTTTTGCACCCGCGAGCTTGCAATTTAGAAGAAAAGTCAAATGAAAAATTTTCAGTTAAGAATTTTTTTTATTTATATGCATTTCCCAAAAATGAAACTGACAGTCTGAAAGAAGGAAATATACTGATTAACCTGAATCATGGCAAATATAAGTATAAAACATATATTTAGAACTTTACATATAAAGTGCCAAACCATAGCTGAGAGGGTCATAAATAAAATAAGACTTACTTACCAAAAGACAATCATCTACATATTGTAGATAGCCAAACCAGTACTGAAACGAGAATCAGCAGAGGTAATGGTATATAAGAGTATATCGTCGATCTGAAAAGGGAGAACCTTTGAAATAGATCCCCGATAGGATGACCATAGCATTCAATAGGCAATACTCCCTTCACATCCCTCTGTCATTCACTGCACTCTGAGAGGAAA
The DNA here is from genome assembly GCF_027579735.1 of Bombina bombina. Lineage (NCBI taxonomy): Eukaryota > Metazoa > Chordata > Amphibia > Anura > Bombinatoridae > Bombina > Bombina bombina. The sequence goes on from NC_069502.1 coordinate 1,090,934,488, forward strand.
ACCGGGCTTCAGCATGCTGCGAAGCGCATATCAACGTAGAAATCTAGCACAAACTTTCTTCACCACCTCCATAGGAGGCTAAGTTTGTAAAACTGAATTGTGGGTGTGGTGGGGGGTGTATTTATACGCATTTTGAGGTTTGGGAAACATTGCCCCTCCTGGTAGGAATGTATATCCCATACGTCACAAGCTCATGGACTCTTGCCAATTACATGAAAGAAAAGTATTTTTGTAGTTTTTTGAGTAAGGAAGGGACGAATTCTGGAAATGTTGCGTAGGTGTGAACGTCAGAATTTGGTAAGCGCTAGTATATGTGGGTTGAATGTGAGTTCTGAGTCTAGTGTGACCCCAAGATAGTGGATCTGGGGTGAGATGTTGAGAATAGAGTCTCCAACCGTCGGAGAAATGTCAGGTGTTGGATGTCTCGAAGAAGGGGGGATAAGAAGCAGCTCAGTTTTGGACAGATTGAGTTGGAGGTAGTGGGTAGACATCCAAGAGGAAATTGCAGAGAGGCAGTAAGAAATCTGGTTGAGTTAAGAGGGAGAGATATCAGGAGAGGAAAGATAGATTTGGGTATCATCAGCACATACTGGAATCCAAGTTTTGCAAGGCAGGATGTATAGAGAGAGAAAAGCAAGTGGCCCAAGACAGAGCCTTGCGGAACTCCAACTGAGAGAGGCATAGGCTCACAAGATTTGGTGTTAAAGGAAACTGAAAACGAGCGGTTTGAGAGATATGAGGCAAACCTGGAGATGGCTATGTCTCGGATGCCAAATGAATGTAGTATTTTTAAGAGGAGAGAATGGTCAACTGTGTCAAAAGCTGCGGACAGGTCAAGAAGAATTAGTAAGGAGTAATGGCCTTTTGCTTTAGCTGATAACAGGTCATTTGTTACTTTAGCAAGAGCTTAGATGAATTGTCCTTATCCACTAATTCATGTTTGGCTATCTTTTGTTCACAAATAGGCTTATCCTGCTAATTTTAGTGCCAATATAATTTCAGCTTGCCTGCAAAAAAATAAATTTGCTTCCGTTTGGAATGTTTTATCATTAGTGGATACAAAAAACAAAAAAGAAATGTTCATTGGTGCATTTAAAATAGAAACATGTATGCAATATATTTTCATTAGCTGAAGATTTCCAGTAAAGGTTGTTATAGTTTTCTCCAACATAGGTGTGTCCGGTCCACGGCGTCATCCTTACTTGTGGGATATTCTCTTCCCCAACAGGAAATGGCAAAGAGCCCAGCAAAGCTGGTCACATGATCCCTCCTAGGCTCCGCCTACCCCAGTCATTCTCTTTGCCGTTGTACAGGCAACATCTCCACGGAGATGGCTTAGAGTTTTTTAGTGTTTAACTGTAGTTTTTATTATTCAATCAAGAGTTTGTTATTTTGAAATAGTGCTGGTATGTACTATTTACTCAGAAACAGAAAAGAGATGAAGATTTCTGTTTGTATGAGGAAAATGATTTTAGCAACCGTCACTAAAATCCATGGCTGTTCCACACAGGACTGTTGAGAGCAATTAACTTCAGTTGGGGGAACAGTGAGCAGTCTCTTGCTGCTTGAGGTATGACACATTCTAACAAGACGATGTAATGCTGGAAGCTGTCATTTTCCCTCTGGGATCCGGTAAGCCATGTTTATTACGATTGTAAATAAGGGCTTCAAAAAGGGCTTATTAAGACTGTAGACTTTTTTTGGGCTAAATCGATTGATTATTAACACATATTTAGCCTTGAGGAATCATTTTATCTGGGTATTTTGATATAATAATATCGGCAGGCACTGTTTTAGACACCTTATTCTTTAGGGGCTTTCCCAAAGCATAGGCAGAGCCTCATTTTCGCGCCGGTGTTGCGCACTTGTTTTTGAGAGGCATGGCATGCAGTCGCATGTGAGAGGAGCTCTGATACTTAGAAAAGACTTTCTGAAGGCGTCATTTGGTATCGTATTCCCCTTGGGGCTTGGTTGGGTCTCAGCAAAGCAGATACCAGGGACTGTAAAGGGGTTAAAGTTCAAAACTGCTCCGGTTCCGTTATTTTAAGGGTTAAAGCTTCCAAATTTGGTGTGCAATACTTTTAAGGCTTTAAGACACTGTGGTGAAAATTTGGTAAATTTTGAACAATTCCTTCATGTTTTTTCGCATTTGCAGTAATAAAGTTTGTTCAGTTTAAAATTTAAAGTGACAGTAACGGTTTTATTTTAAAACGTTTTTTGTACTTGTTATCAAGTTTATGCCTGTTTAACATGTCTGAACTACCAGATAGACTGTGTTCTGAATGTGGGGAAGCCAGAATTCCTATTCATTTAAATAAATGTGATTTATGTGACAATGACAATGATGCCCAAGATGATTCCTCAAGTGAGGGGAGTAAGCATGGTACTGCATCATTCCCTCCTTCGTCTACACGAGTCTTGCCCACTCAGGAGGCCCCTAGTACATCTAGCGCGCCAATACTCCTTACTATGCAACAATTAACGGCTGTAATGGATAATTCTGTCAAAAACATTTTAGCCAAAATGAACACTTATCAGCGTAAGCGCGACTGCTCTGTTTTAGATACTGAAGAGCATGACGACGCTGATATTAATATTTCTGAAGGGCCCCTAACTCAGTCTGATGGGGCCAGGGAGGTTTTGTCTGAGGGAGAAATTACTGATTCAGGGAACATTTCTCAACAAGCTGAACCTGATGTGATTGCATTTAAATTTAAGTTGGAACATCTCCGCATTCTACTTAAGGAGGTATTATCCACTCTGGATGATTGTGACAAGTTGGTCATCCCAGAGAAACTATGTAAAATGGACAAGTTCCTAGAGGTGCCGGGGCTCCCAGAAGCTTTTCCTATACCCAAGCGGGTGGCGGACATTGTTAATAAAGAATGGGAAAGGCCCGGTATTCCTTTCGTCCCTCCCCCCATAAAGGCTCACATGGACATTGTCCTGGCCTTTCTCAGATCTCACGGATGGAAAGTGAACGTGGAAAAGAGTTCTCTATCTCCGTCAACAAGGGTTCCCTTCTTGGGAACAATAATAGACTCCTTAGAAATGAGGATTTTTCTGACAGAGGCCAGAAAAACAAAACTTCTAGACTCTTGTCGGATACTCCATTCCGTTCCTCTTCCTTCCATAGCTCAGTGCATGGAAGTGATCGGGTTGATGGTAGCGGCAATGGACATAGTTCCTTTTGCACGCATTCATCTAAGACCATTACAACTGTGCATGCTCAGTCAGTGGAATGGGGACTATACAGACTTGTCTCCGAAGATACAAGTAAATCAGAGGACCAGAGACTCACTCCGTTGGTGGCTGTCCCTGGACAACCTGTCACGAGGGATGACATTCCGCAGACCAGAGTGGGTCATTGTCACGACCGACGCCAGTCTGATGGGCTGGGGCGCGGTCTGGGGATCCCTGAAAGCTCAGGGTCTTTGGTCTCGGGAAGAATCTCTTCTACCGATAAATATTCTGGAACTGAGAGCGATATTCAATGCTCTCAAGGCTTGGCCTCAGCTAGCGAGGGCCAAGTTCATACGGTTTCAATCAGACAACATGACAACTGTTGCGTACATCAACCATCAGGGGGGAACAAGGAGTTCCCTGGCGATGGAAGAAGTGACCAAAATCATTCTATGGGCGGAGTCTCACTCCTGCCACCTGTCTGCTATCCACATCCCAGGAGTGGAAAATTGGGAAGCGGATTTTCTGAGTCGTCAGACATTGCATCCGGGGGAGTGGGAACTCCATCCGGAAATCTTTGCCCAAGTCACTCAGCTGTGGGGCATTCCAGACATGGATCTGATGGCCTCTCGTCAGAACTTCAAAGTTCCTTGCTACGGGTCCAGATCCAGGGATCCCAAGGCGGCTCTAGTGGATGCACTAGTAGCACCTTGGACCTTCAAACTAGCTTATGTGTTCCCGCCGTTTCCTCTCATCCCCAGGCTGGTAGCCAGGATCAATCAGGAGAGGGCGTCGGTGATCTTGATAGCTCCTGCGTGGCCACGCAGGACTTGGTACGCAGATCTGGTGAATATGTCATCGGCTCCTCCTTGGAAGCTACCTTTGAGACGAGACCTTCTTGTTCAGGGTCCGTTCGAACATCCGAATCTGGTTTCACTCCAGCTGACTGCTTGGAGATTGAACGCTTGATCTTATCGAAGCGAGGATTCTCAGATTCTGTTATCGATACTCTTGTTCAGGCCAGAAAGCCTGTAACTAGAAAGATTTACCACAAAATTTGGAAAAAATATATCTGTTGGTGTGAATCTAAAGGATTCCCTTGGGACAAGGTTAAGATTCCTAGGATTCTATCCTTCCTTCAAGAAGGATTGGAAAAAGGATTATCTGCAAGTTCCCTGAAGGGACAGATTTCTGCCTTGTCTGTGTTACTTCACAAAAAGCTGGCCGCTGTGCCAGATGTTCAAGCCTTTGTTCAGGCTCTGGTTAGAATTAAGCCTGTTTACAAACCTTTGACTCCTCCTTGGAGTCTCAATTTAGTTCTTTCAGTTCTTCAGGGGGTTCCGTTTGAACCCTTGCATTCCGTTGATATTAAGTTATTATCTTGGAAAGTTTTGTTTTTAGTTGCAATTTCTTCTGCTAGAAGAGTTTCAGAATTATCTGCTCTGCAGTGTTCTCCTCCTTATCTGGTGTTCCATGCAGATAAGGTGGTTTTACGTACTAAACCTGGTTTTCTTCCAAAAGTTGTTTCTAACAAAAACATTAACCAGGAGATTATCGTACCTTCTCTGTGTCCGAAACCAGTTTCAAAGAAGGAACGTTTGTTGCACAATTTGGATGTTGTTCGCGCTCTAAAATTCTATTTAGATGCTACAAAGGATTTTAGACAAACATCTTCCTTGTTTGTTGTTTATTCTGGTAAAAGGAGAGGTCAAAAAGCAACTTCTACCTCTCTCTCTTTTTGGATTAAAAGCATCATCAGATTGGCTTACGAGACTGCCGGACGGCAGCCTCCCGAAAGAATCACAGCTCATTCCACTAGGGCTGTGGCTTCCACATGGGCCTTCAAGAACGAGGCTTCTGTTGATCAGATATGTAGGGCAGCGACTTGGTCTTCACTGCACACTTTTACCAAATTTTACAAGTTTGATACTTTTGCTTCTTCTGAGGCTATTTTTGGGAGAAAGGTTTTGCAAGCCGTGGTGCCTTCCATTTAGGTGACCTGATTTGCTCCCTCCCTTCATCCGTGTCCTAAAGCTTTGGTATTGGTTCCCACAAGTAAGGATGACGCCGTGGACCGGACACACCTATGTTGGAGAAAACAGAATTTATGTTTACCTGATAAATTACTTTCTCCAACGGTGTGTCCGGTCCACGGCCCGCCCTGGTTTTTTTAATCAGGTCTGATAATTTATTTTCTTTAACTACAGTCACCACGGTACCATATGGTTTCTCCTATGCAAATATTCCTCCTTAACGTCGGTCGAATGACTGGGGTAGGCGGAGCCTAGGAGGGATCATGTGACCAGCTTTGCTGGGCTCTTTGCCATTTCCTGTTGGGGAAGAGAATATCCCACAAGTAAGGATGACGCCGTGGACCGGACACACCGTTGGAGAAAGTAATTTATCAGGTAAACATAAATTCTGTTTTTCAGTGGTATACACACACGTGCTATGAGGGCCTGTGCACCAGCATTCAAATGCCACACCACCTTATCAGTGGTGGCTTGTATGACACAAGTGATGTCTTCAGAAGCAATACACACCACTCAAGCACTCTGAGCATGCATGGTGTTTGAATACTGGTGCACAGGCCCAAACAGGATGTGTGTGTATGCCGCAGTGATAACTTTTACTAGAAACATTTTTGCTAATAAAAGTTTATTGCAAAAATGCTTATTTTAAATTGAAATGCATCCACGCACATTTCATTTTTGACCTTTCTATTCCATTAACCAATTTAAGTGACTATATAGCTTTTTACTTCTATATTACCCAAATTATAATCCCACTGTTAAAATATTTATTTACAGCTAAGGATATTGCAGATTTGGTATCCTGTAATTTTTCTCATTTCCTCTTACTTTTTCTCTAACTTGCTCGCAAAGATAACAACTGTCTTCAGGATAGGTTTGGCCTTAAGAAACAATTCCAAGTGGTTTTGCCAATGGAAATGGTTAATGTAAAGCTATGTGAGTCTTTTCTTGTCTAGAGCATTAAAGGGACATGCCACCCACATTTTTTTCTTTTATGATTTAGAAAGACAATGCAATTTTAAACATCTTTCTAATTTACTTATATTATCTAATTTGTTTTATTCTCTTGATATTCTTTGATGAAAAGCATATCTAGATATGCTCACTAGCTGCTGATTGGTTGCTGCACATAGAAGCCTCGTGTGCTTGGCTCACCATGTGCATTGCTTTTTCTTCAACTAAGGATATCTAAAAAATGAAGCAAAATAAATAATGGAAGTAAATTGTAATGTTGTTTAAATTTCTATTCTCTATCTGAATCATGAAAGAAAGATTTTGGGTTTAGTGGCCCTTTAAGTATTATTAAAACAAACTTTATTAGTCTAATAAACAGAACAAAGAGGCACACTATTATGTGATAAATATATAAAGCAACAATAAAAACTAACAAGAAAATATTGTGTCAATGTGCCATGAGTCTTCAATAGGCCCCACATTTCTAAAGCTGTATAACTTTCAAAAAAATCAAGGGACCGTCTACACCAGAATTTTTATTGTTTATAAAGATATATAATCCCTTTTTCTCTTGTAAGGTGTATCCAGTCCACGGGTTCATCCATTACTTGTGGCATATTCTCCTTCCCAACAGGAAGTTGCAAGAGGACACCCACAGCAGAGCTGTCTATATAGCTCCTCCCCTAACTGCCACTCCCAGTCATTCTCTTTCAACTCTCGACAAGAAAGGAAGTATCAAGAGATATGTGGTGACTTAGTGTAGTTTTACCTTCAATCAAAAGTTTATTTTTAAACGGTACTGGCGTTGTACTGTTTTACTCTCAGGCAGAAATTAGAAGAAGAATTCTGCCTGGAGGTTTGATGATCTTAGCGGTTTGTAACTAAGGTCCATTGCTGTTCTCACACATAACTGAAGAATATGGGAAAACATCAGTTGGGGGAACGGTCTGCAGATTACCTGCTTTGAGGTTTGTTCAGTATTTTTATTTCTAGAGAGATGAATAAGTTCTAGAAAATGCTGACAGAGCCTTGTGTATTTGAGGTAAACCTGATGCAGTGATTTAACAGCGACTGGGATCATGCTTACAAAACAGGGCAATACTTATATTAATATTCATATTACTTAGTGACAAAACGTTTACATGATTTCATAAATAGGACGTTTTTTCTCTGAGGGAGATAAGTCTTTATTTGGGGCCTAGTTTCCACATGGCTAGTCAGATACTCCTAGGAGTATTTTCTTAAGGCCCTTCTAACATCCAGTACATGGTGGGAGGGGCCTATTTTATCACTCTTAACTGCAGTTTTAATTCAGACCGAGACATCCAGCTTCCCTAGAGGTTTCCTCTGGCATCTGAGGACCATTTCAAAGGGGTTATTTCTGCACAAAATCGTATTTGAGGGCAGGTAGGAGCCTCAGCAGAGTTGTGGCAAGGTGCTCAATTGACTTTTAACGTTTTTCAATCCGGTTTAGGGCCTAAGGGGTTAATCATCCATTTGCAAGTGGGTGCAATGTTGCTTTAGTCCCGTACACACACTGTAAAATTTTCAAAGACTTTACTGTATTTTTACACTGTTTTGCAGTTTAAGTGCTATTTTTTTTCTCTTAAAGGCACAGTAACGTTTTTGTTTAATTGCTGTTTCACCTTTATTAAAGTGTTTTCCAAGCTTGCTTGTCTCATTACTAGTCTGTTTAACATGTCTGACATAGAGGAAACTCCTTGTTCAATATGTTTTGAAGCCATGGTGGAACCCCCTCTTAGAATGTGTACCAAATGTACTGATATTTCTATAAACTATAAAGACCATATTATGGCGCTTAAAGATTTATCTCCAGGGGATTCTCTGACTGAAAAGAGGGAGATTATGCCATCTAGCTCTCCCCATGTGTCAGAACCTATAACTCCCACTCAAGTGACGCCAAGTACATCTAGCGCGTCTAATTTCTCCAACATAGGTGTGTCCGGTCCACGGCGTCATCCTTACTTGTGGGATATTCTCCTCCCCAACAGGAAATGGCAAAGAGCCCAGCAAAGCTGGCCATATAGTCCCTCCTAGGCTCTGCCTACCCCAATCATTCTCTTTGCCGTTGCACAGGCAACATCTCCACGGAGATGGCTTAGAGTTTTTTGGTGTTTAAATGTAGTTTTTGTTCTTCAATCAAGAGTTTATTTTAAAATAGTGCTGGTATGTACTATTTACTCTGAAACAGAAAAGAGATGAAGATTTCTGTTTGTAAGAGGAAAATGATTTTAGCAACCGTTACTAAAATCGATAGCTGTTTCCACACAGGACTGTTGAGATGAAGTAACTTCAGTTGGGGGAAACAGTGGGCAGACTTTACTGCTTGAGGTATGACACATTTCTAACAAGACTCGGTAATGCTGGAAGCTGTCATTTTCCCTATGGGAACCGGTAAGCCATTTTCTTAGTTTAAGTAAAAGAATAAAGGGCTTCATTAGGGCTTAAAAAAACTGGTAGACATTTTTCTGGGCTAAAACGATTACTTTACTAAGTATATTTGGCAGATTATTACTTTTAATAGTTGTTAAATCTTGGGGATTGTTTTAATAAAAACGTCAGGCACTGTATTGGACACCTTTTTCACTGGGGGCCTTTTCTAGTCATAGACAGAGCCTCATTTTCGCGCCTCTAATGCGCAGTTGTTTTTGGAAAGCATGGCATGCAGATGCATGTGTGAGGAGCTAAGAACCACTGAAAAAGCTTATAGAAGGCATCATTTGGTATCGTATTCCCCTCTGGGCTTGGTTGGGTCTCAGCAAAGCAGATACCTGGGACTGTATAGGGGTTAAATGTAAAAACGGCTCCGGTTCCGTTATTTTAAGGGTTAAAGCTTTCAAATTTGGTGTGCAATACTTTTAAGGCTTTAAGTTACTGTGGTGAAATTTTGGTGAATTTTGAACAATTCCTTCATACTTTTTCACATATTCAGTAATAAAGTGTGTTCAGTTTAAAATTTAAAGGGACAGTAACGGTTTTATTGTAAAACGTTTTTTGTGCTTTGTTGACAAGTTTAAGCCTGTTTAACATGTCTGAACCATCAGATAACGATGTTCTATATGTATGAAAGCCAATGTGTCTCCCCATTTAAATATATGTGATATATTTGTGTCATAATGTCCAAACAAAGTAGGGATAATAATGCCATAGATATGATATTGCCCAAGATGATTCCTCTAATGAGGGGAGTAAGCATGGTACTGCATCATCCCCTTCTGTGTCTACACCAGTTTTGCCCACACAAGAGGCCCCTAGTACATCTAGTGCGCCAATACTTATTACCATACAACAATTAATGGCTGTAATGGATAATTCTATTGCATGCATTTTTTCCAAAATGCCTACTTATCAGAGAAAGCGGGATTGCTCTGTTTTAAACACTGAAGAGCAAAAGGACGCTGATGATATCTGTTCTGACATACCCTCACACCTATCTGAAGGGGCCAGGAGGGAGGTTTTGTCTGAGGGAGAAATTTCAGATTCAGGGAAAATTTCTCAACAAGCAGAACCTGATATTGTAACTTTTAAATTTAAATTACAACATCTCCACGCACTACTTAAGGAGGTATTATCTACTCTGGATGATTGTGACAATTTGGTCATTCCAGAGAAATTAGGTAAGATGGACAAGTTCCTAGAGGTTCCGGTGCCCCCCGATGTTTTTCCTATACCCAAGCGGGTGGCGGACATAGTAAATAAGGAGTGGGAAAGGCCCGGCATACCTTTTGTCCTCCCCCTATATTTAAGAAATTATTTCCTATAGTCGACCCCAGAAAGGACTTATAGCATACAGTCCCCAAGGTCGAGGGGGTGGTTTCTACTCTAAACAAACGCACTTCTATTCCTATAGAAGATAGTTGTGCTTTCAAGATCCTATGGATTAAAGGTTAGAGGGTTTGCTTAAAAAGATGTTTGTTCAGCAAGGTTACCTTCTACAACCAATTTCATGCATTGTTCCTGTCACTACAGCTGCGTGTTTCTGGTTCGAAGAACTAGAAAAGTCGCTCAATAAAGAATCTTCGTACGAGGAGGTTTTGGACAGAGTTCAAGCTCTTAAATTGGCTAACTCTTTTATTTTAGATGCCGCTTTGCAATTAGCTAGATTAGCGGCGAATAATTCAGGGTTTGCTATCGTGGCGCGCAGAGCGCTTTTGCTTAACATCCCTTTCAAGGGTAAAACACTGTTTGGCCCTGACTTGAAAGAGATTATTTCAGACATCACTGGGGGAAAGGGCCACGCCCTTCCTCTGGATAAGTCTTTTAAGGCTAAAAATAAGCCAAATTTTCGTCCCTTTCGCAGAAACGGACCAGCCTCAAATTCTACACCCTCTAAGCAAGAGGGTAATACTTCTCAAACCAAGCCAGCCTGGAGGCCGATGCAAGGCTGGAACAAGGGTAAGCAGGCCAAGTCACCTGCCACTGCTACCAAAACAGCATGAAGTGTTGGCCCCCGATCTGGGAAGGATCTGGTGGGGGGCAGACTTTCTCTCTTCGCTCAGGCTGGGGCAAGAGATGTTCAGGATCCTTGGGCGCTAGAAATAGTTTCTCAAGGTTATCTCCTGGAATTCAGGGAACTACCCCCAAGGGGAAGGTTCCACGGGTCTCAATTATCTTCGAACAGGCATTCTTACACTGTGTAGAAGACCTGTTAAGCATGGGAGTGATTCATCCTGTTCCATTAGGAGAACAAGGGATGGGTTTTTACTCCAACCTGTTCATAATTCCCAAAAAAGAGGGAACATTCAGACCTATTTTAGATCTCAAGATTCTAAACAAGTTTCTAAGGGTTTCATCGTTCATAATGGAAACCATTCGAACGATCCTTCCTACCATCCAGGAAGGTCAATTCATGACCACGGTGGACTTAAAGGATGCGTACCTACGTATTCCTATCCACAAGGAACATTTTCGGTTCCTAAGGTTCGCCTTTCTGGACAAGCATTACCAGTTTGTGGCACTTCCATTCGGATTAGCCACTGCTCCAAGGATTTTCACAAGGGTACTAGGGTCCCTTCTAGCGGTGCTAAGACCAAGGGGCGTTGCAGTAGTACCTTACTTGGACGACATCCTGATTCAAGTGTCGTCTCTGTCAAAAGCAAGGGCTCATACGGACATTGTCCTAGCCTTTCTCAGATCTCACAGGTGGAAAGTGAACATAGAAAAAAGTTCTCTGTCCCCGTCAACAAGTGTTCCCTTCTTGGGAACAATAATAGTTTCCTTAGAAATGAAGGTTTTTCTGACAGAGGCCAGAAAATCAAAACTTCTAAGCTCTTGTCAGGTACTTCATTCTGTTCTTCTTCCTTCCATAGCGCAGTGCATGGAAGTAATAGGTTTGATGGTTGCGGCAATGGACATAGTTCCTTTTGCACGAATTCATCTAAGACCATTACACCTGTGCATGCTCAGACACTGGAATGGGGATTATACAGACTTGTCTCCGACGATACAAGTAGATCAAATAACCAGAGATTCACTCCGTTGGTGGCTGACCCTGGACAACCTGTCACAGGGAATGAGCTTCCGCAGACCAGAGTAGGTCATTGTCACGACCGACGCCAGTCTGGTGGGCTGGGGCGCGGTCTGGGAACCCCTGAAAGCTCAGGGTCTATGGTTTCGGGAAGAATCTCTTCTCCCGATAAACATAATGGAACTGAGAGCGATATTCAATGCTCTCAAGGCTTGGCCTCGACTAGCAAAGGCCAAATTCATAAGGTTTCAATCAGACATCATGACGACTGTTACATATATCAACCATCAGGGGGTAACAAGGAGTTCCCTGGCGATGGAGGAGCATCCGGGGGAGTGGGAACTCCATCTGGAAATCTTTGCCCAAATAACTCAATTATGGGGCATTCCAGACATGGTTCTGATGGCCTCTCGTCAGAACTTCATGGTCCCTTGTTACGGGTCCAAATCCAGGGATCCGAAGGCGACTCTATTGGATACAATAGTAGCACCTTGGATCTTCAACCTAGCTTATGTATTCCCACCGTTTCCTCTCATTCCCAGGCTGGTAGCCAGGATCAATCTGGAGAGGGCTTCGGTGATCTTGATAGTTCCTGTGTGGCCACGCAGGACTTGGTATGCAGACCTGGTGAATGTGTCATCGGCTCCACCATGGAAGCTACCTTTGAGACAGGACCTTCTTATTCAGGGTCCATTCGAACATCCGAATCTGGTTTTCCTCCAACTGACTGCTTGGAGTTTGAACGCTTGATTTTATCAAAGCGTGGGTTTTCAGATCCTGTAATAGATACTCTTATTCAGGCTAGAAAGCCTGTAACTAGAAAAATTTACCATAATATATGGAAAAAATATATCTGTTGGTGTGAATCTAAAGGATTCCCATGGAACAAGATAAAAATTCCTAAGATTCTTTCCTTTCTACAAGAAGGTTTGGAGAAAGGATTTTCTGCGAGTTCTCTGAAGGGACAGATCTCTGCTTTATCTGTTTTACTTCACAAAAGGCTGGCAGCTGTGCCAGACGTTTAAGCGTTTGTTCAGGCTCTGGTTAGATTCAAGCCTGTTTACAGACCTTTGACTCTTCCCTGGAGTCTTAATCTAGTTCTTTCAGTTCTTCAAGGGGTTCCGTTTGAACCCTTACATTCCGTAGATATTAAGTTATTATCTTGGAAAGTTTTGTTTTAGGTTGCAATTTCTTCCGCTAGAAGAGTTTCTGAGTTATCTGCTCTGCAGTGTTCTCCGCCCTATCTGGTCCATGCAGATAAGGTGGTTTTACGTACTGAGCCTGGTTTTCTTCCGAAGGTTGTTTCCAACAAAAATATTAACCAGGAGATAGTTGTACCTTCTTTGTGTCCGAATCCAGTTTCATAGAAGGAACGTTTGTTACACAATTTGGACGTTGTCCGTGCTCTAAAATTCTATTTAGAGGCTACTGAAGATTTTAGACAAACATCTTCTTTGTTTGTTGTTTATTCTGGTTAAAGGAGAGGTAAAAAAGCAACTTCTACCTCTCTTTCCTTTTGGTTTAAAAGCATCATCAGATTGGCTTTTGAGACTGCCGGACGGCAGCCTCCTGAAAGTATCACAGCTCACTCCACTAGGGCTGTGGCTTCCACATGGGCCTTCAAGAATGAGGTTCCTGTTGACCAAATTTTTTAAATTATATACTTTTGCTTCTTCGGAGGCTATTTTTGGGAGAAAGGTTTTGCAAGCCGTGGTGCCTTCCGTTTGGGTGACCTGATTTGCTCCCTCCCTTCATCCGTGTCCTAAAGCTTTGGTATTGGTTCCCACAAGTAAGGATGACGCCGTGGACCGGACACACCTATGTTGGAGAAAACAGAATTTATGCTTACCTGATAAATTACTTTCTCCATGGGTGTGTCCGGTCCACGGCCCGCCCTGGTTTTTTAATCAGGTCTGATGAATTATTTTCTCTAACTACAGTCACCACGTTACCATATGGTTTCTCCTATATATATTTCCTCCTGTCCGTCGGTCGAATGACTGGGGTAGGCGGAGCCTAGGAGGGACTATATGGCCAGCTTTGCTGGGCTCTTTGCCATTTCCTGTTGGGGAGGAGAATATCCCACAAGTAAGGATGACGCCGTGGACCGGACACACCGTTGGAGAAAGTAATTTATCAGGTAAGCATAAATTCTGTTTCTTTTACCTTACAGGACATGGCGGCAGTTATGAATGCTACCCTCTCAGAGGTATTCTCCAAACTGCCAGGGCTACAAGGAAAGTGAGACAGCTCTGTGGCTAGAACTAATATAGAGCTTTCTGACGCTTTAATGCCTGTGTCCGATATAACCTCACAATACTCAGAAGCCGAGGCAGGTGAGTTTCTATCTGTGGGTGACATTTCAGACTCAGGGAAGGCGTTACTTCAGTCTGATTCGGAAATGACAGCGTTTAAATTTAAGCTTGAACGCCTCCACTTATTGCTTAGGGAGGTTTTAGCGACTCTGGATGACTGTGACCCCATTGTGGTTCCAGAGAAATTGTGTAAAATGGACAAATACTTTGCAGTGCTTGTTTACACTGATGTTTTTCCAGTCCCTAAGAGGTTTTCAGAAATTATTACTAATGAATGGGATAGACCAGGTGTGCCGTTCTCTCCCCCTCCTGCTTTCAAAAAGATGTTTCCCATAGATGCCGCCATATGGGACTCGTGGCAGACGGTTCCTAAGGTGGAGGGAGCAGTCTCTACCCTAGCTAAGCGTACAACTATCCCCGTCGAGGACAGTTGTGCTGTCCTAGATCCTATGGATAAAAAATTGGAGAGTTTCCTTAAGAACATTTTTATACATCAAGGTTTTATTCTCCAGCCTCTTGCATGCATTGCCCCAGTTACTGCTGCAGCGGCTTTTTGTTTGAGTCTCTTGAGGAGGCTCTACAGGTAGAGACCTCGCTAGACGATATTCTAGACAGGATTAAAGCTCTTAAGTTAGCTAACTCCTTTATTTCTGACGCCATTTTTCATTTAGCCAAGCTAACGGCTAAGAATTCAGGTTTTGGCGCGTATGGCGCTAGGGCTTAAGTCCTGGTCAGCAGACGTTACTTCAAAGTCTAAGCTTCTTAACATCCCTTTCAAGGGTCAGACCCTATTCGGGCCTGGTCTGAATGGAACAAGGGGAAGCAGGCCAAGAAACCTGCGGCTGCCTCTAAGACAGCATGAAGGAGTAGCCCCCGATCCGGGACCGGATCTGGTAGGGGGCAGACTTTCTCTCTTCGCCCAGGGTTGGGCAAGAGACGTCCAGGATCCCTGGGCATTAGAGATTGTTTCCCAGGGATAGCCAAAGATAAAGAGAGAGGCATTCTTACGTTGTGTTCAAGACCTACTGGTTATGGGAGTGATCCACCCAGTTCCAAGGGAGGAACAGGGGCAGGGCTTCTATTCAAATCAGTTTATAGTTACCAAAAAATAGGGAACTGTCAGACTAATCTTGGATCTCAAGATCCTAAACAAATTTCGCAGGGTCCCATCCTTCAAGATGGAGACTATCCGAACCATCCTCCCTATGATCCAGGAGGGTCAATATATGACTACCGTGGACTTAAAGGATGCTTATCTCCACATTCCGATTCACAGAGATCATCATCGGTTCCTCAGGTTCGCCTTCTTAGACAGGCATTACCAGTTTGTGGCTCTTCCCTTCGGGTTAGCCACGGCACCAAGAATCTTTACGAAGGTTCTAGGGTCCCTACTGGCGGTTCTAAAGCCACGGGGCATAGCGGTGGCTCCTTACCTAAACGACATTCTGATACAAGCGTCGACTTTTCAAATCGCCAAGTCACATACGGACATTGTTCTGGCCTTTCTGAGGTCTCACGGGTGGAAGGTGAACGAAGAAAAGAGTTCTCTCTCCCCTCTCGCAAGAGTTTCCTTCCTAGGAACACTGATAGATTCAGTAGAAATGAAAATTTTTCTGACAGAGGTCAGGTTATCAAAGCTTCTAACTTCCTTCCTTGCTCTTCATTCCACTTCTCGGCCGTCAGTGGCTCAGTGTATGGAAGTAATCGGCCTAATGGTAGCGGCAATGGACATAGTTCCGTTTGCCCGCCTACATCTCAGACCACTGCAACTTTGCATGCTCAATCAGTGGAATGGGGATTACACAGATTTGTCCCCTCTGCTATATCTGGATCAAGAGACCAGGGATTCTCTTCTCTGGTGGTTATCTCGGGTCCATCTGTCCAGGGGAATGAGTTTCCGCAGGCCAGAGTGGACTATAGTGACGACAGATGCCATCCTTCTGGGCTGGGGTGCGGTCTGGAACTCCCTTCAGGCTTGGCCTCAACTAGCTGCGGTCAGGTTCATCAGATTTCAGTCGGACAATATCACGACTGTAGCCTATATCAATCATCAGGGGGGAACAAGAAGCCCCCTGGCAATGTTGGAGGTTTCAAAGATAATTCTATGGGCAGAGGTTCACTCTTGCCATCTTTCAGCTATCCATATCCCAGGAGTAGAGAACTGGGAGGCAGATTTTCTAAGTCGGCAGACTTTTCATCCGGGGGAGTGGGAGCTCCATCCGGAGGTATTTGCCCAGCTGATTCAACTATGGGGCAAACCAGAACTGGATCTGATGGCGTCTCGTCAGAACGCCAAGCTTCCTTGTTACAGGTCCAGGTCAAGGGATCCCCAGGCAGCGCTGATAGATGCTCTAGCAGTGCCCTGGTCCTTCAGCCTGGCTTATGTGTTCCCACCATTTCCTCTCCTCCCTCGTCTGATTGCCAAGATCAAGCAGGAGAGAGCTTCGGTGATTTTGATAGCACCTGTGTGGCCACGCAGGACTTGGTATGCAGGTCTGGTGGACATGTCATCCCCTCCACCATGGACTCTGCTGCTGAGGCAGGACCTTCTACTCCAAGGTCCTTTCAAACATCCAAATCTAATTTCTCTGCGACTGACTGCTTGGAGATTTTATCAAAACGTGGTTTCTACGAGTCGGTCATTGATACCTCAATTCAGACTCGAAAGCCTGTCACCAGGAAAATCTATCATAAGATATGGTGTAAATATCTTAATTGGTGTGAATCCAAGGGTTACTCATGGAGTAAAGTCAGGATTCCTAGGATATTATCCTTTCTCCAAGAAGGATTGGAGAAGGGATTGTCAGCTAGTTCCTTAAAGGGACAGATTTCTGCTCTGTCTATTCTTCTGCACAAGCGTCTGGCAGATGTTCCAGACGTTCAGGTGTTTTGTCAGGCTTTAGTTAGAATCAAGCCTGTGTTTAAACCTGTTGCTCCGCCATGGAGTTTAAATTTAGTTCTTAAAGTTCTTCAAGGGGTTCCGTTTGAACCTCTGCATTCCATAGATATCAAGCTTTTATCTTTGAAAGTTCTGTTTTTGGTAGCTATCTCTTTGGCTCGAAGAGTTTCAGAGTTATCTGCCTTACAGTGTGATTCCCCTTATCTGATCTTCCATGCAGATAATGTAGTTTTGTGTACCAAACCTGGGTTTCTGCCTAAGGTGGTATTTAATAAGAATATCAATCAGGAGATTGTTGTTACGTCACTGTGTCCTAATCCTCCTTCAAAGAAGGATCGTCTATTACACAATCTTGACGTGGTTCGTGCTTTAAAGTTTTATTTACAAGCTACTAAGGATTTTCGTCAAACATCTGCATTGTTTGTTGTCTACTCTGGACAGAGGAGAGGCCAAAAGGCTTCGGCATCTTCTCTTTCTTTTTGGCTGAGAAGCATAATCCGTTTAGCTTATGAGACTGCTGGCCAGCAGCCTCCTGAAAGAATTACAGCTCATTCCACTAGAGCGGTAGCTTCCACATGGGCTTTTAAAAATGAGGCCTCTGTTGAACAGATTTGTAAGGCGGCGACTTGGTCTTCGCTTCATACTTTTTCTAAATTCTACAAATTTGATACTTTTGCTTCCTCTGAGGCTATTTTTGGGAGAAAGGTCTTGCAGGCAGTGGTGCCTTCCATTTAAGTTCCTACCTTGTCCCTCCCTTTATCCGTGTCCTAAAGCTTTGGTATTGGTATCCCACAAGTAATGGATGAACCCGTGGACTGGATACACCTTACAAGAGAAAACAAAATTTATGCTTACCTGATAAATTTCTTTCTCTTGTGGTGTATCCAGTCCACGTCCCGCCCTGTCACTTTAAGGCAGGTGTTTTTTATTTTTAAACTACAGTCACCACTGCCCCCTATAGTTTCTCCTTTTTCTTGCTTGTCTTCGGTCGAATGACTGGGAGTAGCAGTTAGGGGAGGAGCTATATAGACAGCTCTGCTGTGGGTGTCCTCTTGCAACTTCCTGTTGGGAAGGAGAATATCCCACAAGTAATCGATGAACCCGTGGACTGGATACACCACAAGAGAGAGAAATTTATCAGGTAAGCATAAATTTTGTTATTACCTATTCCCCAGTTTCCATCTTAATATGAGGAAAGTCCACGGCTTCATTCCTTACAGAACCTGGCCACTCCCCTCATCCCCCAATCATTCTTTGCCTTTCGTCACAGGAGGATGGCAGAGAAGCGTCAGAAGATTCGGAGTAGTCTCTTATGGAGGGTAGCACTCTTCGCTATGGAACTGGAGTTTTATGTAGTTTTGTCAGCCTCTCAGTGAGAGCATTGACGAATGTTAGGGTCTGGAGATGCAGGGAGAGTGTCTTTGCGAATCCATCCAGACTTGTATTAACAACTCCTAAGCAATCAGTGTTGACGAATTTCACTGCCTGCTTCTATCACACAAGTCCATGTCAGGTGCGATGCTACAAGACTGTCAAACTTGAGAGGCTGTGTGTCTGTTCCACGGCAGTGATTCCGGTAAGATTGTTTCATTTTATATCATATGTTAACGTAAGAAGACAGGGTCACAGTGTGACTCCTTTATCTGTATGGAATCAAGGGTTTATATCTCCAGAAGGGGATTATTGAACGGGGGGGGGGATTTATACATGATTTGTTTTATTATATTTAATGCTGCTAAATGTGTGAGATGAGGCTCTGGCAGATGTGGGAAAATTCAGGTTTTACTTTCTCTTTGAATAACTGCGCTGCCTGTCAGTTTGGTGCGCTTTTCTTGCTGCAGCAAGGTCAGTCCTGCATGGCACTCCATGTGACCGGGTGTGGCCTCATTAACTTCCTCTTTTCTGACCGTGCGGTTTACAGGAGAAGAACGGTTCTCTGTGGTGCCTGCGTCATAGGAGGTGGTGAGTGCCCCGGCCATTGTGGGTATAAAGGTGCCATTTATTTTTTTTATGGTCAAATTTAAAGGCGCAGGCTATGGAGAACTCTGATGCGTTAGAGGGTACTCCCTCTTTACCAAGAGCTTACAGAACCTGGCCACTCCCCTCATCCCCCAGTCATTTTTTGCCTTTCGTCACAGGAGGATGGCAGAGAAGCGTCAGAAGATTTGGGGTAGTCTCTTATGGAGGGTAGTACTCTTCGCTATGGGACTGGAGTTTTAAAAAGTCTCGTCAGCCTCTCAGTGAGAGCATTGACGATTGTTAACATCTGGAGATGCAGGGAGAGTCTCTTTGCGAATTCATCCAGACTTGTATTAACAACTCCTAAGCAATCAGTGTTGACGAGTTTCACTGCCTGCTTCTATCACACAAGTCCATGTCAGGTGCGATGCTACAAGACTGTCAAACTTGAGAGGCTGTGTGTCTGTTCCACGGCAGTGATTCCGGTAAGATCGTTTCATTTTATATCATATGTTAACGTAAGAAGACAGGGTCACAGTGTGACTCCTTTATCTGTATGGAATCAAAGGTTTATATCTCCGGAAGGGGATTATTGAACGAGGGGATTTATACATGATTTGTTTTATTATGTTTAATGCTGCTACATGTGTGAGATGAGGCTCTGGCAGATGTGGGAAAATTCAGGTTTTACTTTCTCTTTGCGACAGGTTAAATATTGCTATCCTTCCCAAGGGTCATCTACCAACTTGCTGGATTTATCTGACACTAGATTATCTGCTGATGTAGATGCCTGACTTTAGATTTAGGATAGAGCACTTACGCTTTCTGTTAAAAAGAAGTATTGGCTACGTTAGAGGTTCCGGAATCAAAGTTACCCGAGGAACCTTCTATTCCTAAACTTGATAAGTTTATGAGGACAGGGTTGTGCCACAAACTTTCCCGGTCCCTGCTAAGATGGCAAATATTATTTAGAATGAATTGGAAAGACTTGGATCCTCCTTTTCCCCTTTTTCCTTTAAAAGATTGTTCCTGACTCCCAATTAGAGTTGTGGGGATCTGTCCCTAAGGTGGAGGATAGTTCATCGTTTAATGAGCCCATGGATAAGAAGTTAGAAACCCTGTTGAGAAAGATGTTTCAGCAAATGGGGTTTTTATTTCAACCTGCAGCTGAGGTGGCAGGAGCCTCTACCTATTGGTGTGACTGTCGGTGATGATCGAGGTGGAAACTCCCCTCGATGAAATCCAGGAAAGAATTAAGGCCTTGAGGGTAGCTAATTTGTTTATTTGCAATACTAACATTCAGATTATTCGCTTGAATGCCAAGACATCAGGCTTTTCTGTTTTGGCCCATAGGGCTCTGTGGCTGAAGTCTTGGTCCGCGGACATGACTTCAAAATCTAGATTGCTTTCCCTCCCATTTAAGGGAAAGGTTCTTTTCGGTCCAGGACTGGACTCTATCATATCCACGGTTACTGGGGGCAAGGATGCCTTCCTACCACAGTATAAGAACAACAAACAAAAACCCAATTTTCATCCCTTTCGTTCAGATAAATCCCAACGCCAGCAGCCCTCCGTGAAGCAGGATCAATCCAAGGGAGCGAAGAAACAATCTCAATCTTGGAATAAGTCTAAGCAGAAGATCTGTCGCTGGATAGTGTTCGGGTCATACTATCTATCTCTCTTTGTGGAGGCTTGGCTAGGAGATCTGCAAGACCCTTGGGTTCTGGAGGTAATTGCTCAGGGTTACAGGATAGGTTTCAAATCTCATCCACCCAGGGCAGATTTCTCTTATCAAACCTGTCTTCAAGATCAGAAAAACGAGATGCTTTTCTAGTGTGCGTGAGGGACCTCTCCTCCCTAGGAGTGATTGTACGGGTACCTCTAGCGGAAAGAGGTCGTGGTTACTACTCAAACCTTTTTGTGGTCCCAAAGAAGGAGGGTACGTTTCGCCCGATTCTAGACCTAAAGTGCTTGAACAAGTTTCTGTCAGTGCCATCGTTCAAGATGGAGATAAGGTCAATTCTGCCCTTAGTATAAGAGGGACAGTTCATGTCTACGATAGACTTGAAGGATGCTTACCTTCATGTGCCAATACACAAGGATCACTTCAAGTTGTTAATATTCACCTTTCTGGACCAACACTTCCAGTTTATGGTTCTCCCTTTCTGTCTGGCTACTGCCCCAAGAGTCTTTACGAAGGTTCTAGGGGCTCTGCTCATGGTGGCGAGATCCAGGGGTATTACAGTAGCTCCATACTTGGATGGCATCCTAGTCCAAGCTTAATCCTGCCGGCTTGCAGAAGACCATTCAAGAGCTCTGCTACGTCTTCAATCTCATAGATGGAAGATAAACTTAGGAAAGAGTTCTCTAGTTCCCAGTACCAGAGTGGAATTCCTGGCTACATTAACAGATTCCATAGCCATTAAGATATTCCTTATAGACCAGAGATGTTGCAAAATTACTTCCAATTGTCTTGCCCTCCAGACCTCCTTAAGGCCATGTATCGAGGTGATTGGACTCATGGTGTCCAGCATAGATATCATTCCATTTGCCAGGTTCCACCTCAGACCTCTTCAACTGTGCATGCTGAGGCAATCTAACGGCGATCACTCGGATCTATCCCAACAGATTTCTCTGGACAACCGGTCGAGAGAATAGCTCTCGTGGTGACTCTGTCCAGATCGTCTGTCCCAGGGGACATACTTCTTGAGACCATCCTCAGAGATTGTGAATACGGACGCAAATCTCTCAGGATGGGGAGCGGTTTGGGGTGCCAGGATGGCACCAGGTCGGTGGACTCGAGAGGAATCTTTTCTCCCGATCAACATTTTGGAACTCTGAGCGATCTTCAACGCTCTGAAGGCTTGGCCTCTTCTGGGTTCGTCCTAGTTTATCAGATTCCATTCAGACATTACCTCAGTGGCTTACATCAACCATCAGGGGGGGGGGGGGACGAGAAGCTCCCTAGCCATGAGGGAAGTATCTCGGATTCTGGAATGGGCAGAGTCATGCAGCTGCTCGCTGTCAGCGATCCACAATCCGGGTGTGGACAACTGGGAAATGGACTTTCTCAGCAGACTATCATTTCATCCAGGGGGAATGGTCTCTTCATCCCGAGATGTTTGCGAAGATTTGCAACAGATGGGGGACGCCAGAGATAGATCTCATGGCATCCAGACTCAATGCCAAGCTACCCAGATATGGGTTGAGGTCCTGGGATCCTCAGGCAGAACTAATAGATGCCTTAGCAGTGCCCTGGGGGTTCAACCCAGTTTACATTTTTCCACCGTTACCACTTCTTCCTCGAGTAGTTGCCTGCATCAAGCAGGAGCAAGCTTCGACTATTCTAATTGCTCCATCGTGGCCTCGAAGGATGTGGTTTGCGGACCTGGTGGGGATGTTATCTCCTCCATGGAGGTTACCTTGTCGCAGGGATCTGCTGATCAAAATCTGGATTCACTGAGGCTGACTGTGTGGAGACTGAACGCCTTAGCGTTAACATTAACTAAACGCCTTAGCCAAGAGAGGTTTTTTTAAGAGAGTGATTGATGCTCTCATTCAAGCTAGAACATCGGTCACCCATCGCATCTATCATAAGGTGTGGAGGACCTACTTATTCTGGTGTGAAGAACGTAAATTCCCCTGGCATAAGGTCAAGGTATCCAGAATTATTTCCTTTCTCCAGGACATCCTGGAGAAGGGACTTGCCTCTAGTTCCTTGAAGGGACAGATTTCTGCACTATCTGTGTTATTACACAAGAGGCTAGCTGAGCTGCCTGATATTCAGTCTTTTGTTCAGGCTCTGTCTAGAATCAGACCTGTGTTTAGACATTCCACTCCCCCTTGGAGTTTAAATTTGGTTCTTAAGGTTTTGCAGAGGGCTCAGTTTGAGCCCATGCATTCGGTTGACATTAAATTGTCTTGGAAGGTTCTTTTTCTACTGGCTATTGCTTCGGCACGCAGAGTCTCGGAGATGGTGGCCTTGCAATGTGAGCCTCCTTACCTAGTTGTTCTTGCTAATAAGGCTGTACTTCGCACTGGGTTGGGTTTCCTCCCTAAGGTTGTGTCTGATTGCAACATCAATCAGGATATTGTGGTTCCTTCCTTGGGTCCTAATCCTTCGTCGAAGGAACGATTGCTTCATAATTTGGATGTGGTTCGAGCTTTGAAATTCTATCTTCAAGCTACAAAGGATTTTAAACAGACTTCGGCATTGTTTGTTGTCTATTCTGGGAAGCGCAGAGGGCTTCTGCCACTTTCTTATCTTTTTGGTTGAGGAGCATTATCCGCTTAGCATATTAAGCAGCGAGACATAAGCCTCCTCAGAGGATTACGGGTCATTCAACTAGAGCTGTAACTTTGTCTTGGGCCTTCAAGAATGTGAGGCCTCTATGGAGCAGATTTGTAGGGCGGCTACATGGTCCTCCTTACATACTTTTTCAAGGTTTTACGAATTTTGACGTGTTCGCTTTGGCTGAAGCAGCTTTTGGGAGAAAGGTTTTGCAGGCTGTGGTGCCCTCAGAATAGGGTCCGCCTCTTTTTTACCCTCCCGTTTTCATTCAGTGTCCTCTAGAGCTTGGGTATATGTTTCCCACAATTAAGGCATGAAGCCGTGGACTCTCCTCATATTAAGATGGAAAACATAAATTATGCTTACCTGATAATTTAATTTCCATCTGTATGAGGAGAGTCCATGACCCCAGACTGTGTTCTCCATTAGGCGGACCAAAATTTTTGCTTGTTCTTCTGGCACCATTTATACCCTGATATTTCTCCTTGTTCCCTCTGCAGAATGACTGGGGGATGAGGGGAGTGGGGGAGGTATTTAAGCCTTTGGCTGGGCTGTCTTTGCCTCCTCCTGGTGGCCAGGTTCTGGATTTCCACAAGTAAGAAATGAAGCAGTGGACTCTCCTCATACAGATGGAAATGAAATTATTAGGTAAGCATAATTTATGTTTTTGCATAACAAACACAGTTATATTAATACACGTTTTACCTCTGATTACCTTGCATCTAAGCCTCTGCAAACTGGCCCCTTATTTCAGTTCTTTTGTCAGACATGCATTTTAGCCAATAAGTGCTGGCTCCTAGGTAACTCCACGTGTGTGAACACAATGTTATCTATGTGACAAACATGACCTAATGCCCTCTAGTGGTGAAAAACTGTTAAAATGCATTCAGATAAGAGGCGGCTTTCAAGTTCTAAGAAATTAGCATATGAGCCTTACATAGGTTTAGCTTTCAACTAAGATCACCAAGAGAACAAAGCAAAATTGGTGATAAAAGTTCATTGGAAAGTTGTTTAAAATGACATGCCTTTTTTGAATCATGAAAGTTTATTTTGGACTAGACTGTCCCTTTAAAAAAAAAAAAAAAGTGCCTCATTGTGTAGAACATCATTGTATAGGGGAAAACAGTGCACAGATTCCCAGTACAGAATAACTCATTTGTGCAGTAACCCTTCCATGTGCTAATAGGTTAAACTGAACTATCACAGTGGCCTAGCTCATTGAACAGACAACAGCTTCAAGCAACATGTTCTCACTCTAAATATCTTCCACCAAAACTTTATACTGCTTAAGGAACTCACAAAATACAAAACTCCAAATAGCAAAATGTCACCTTATTAAAAAGCTACAGGTGCAAATACACAAATCCACAATTTCAAAATTAATATTAAAAAAAAATAATTAAAAATTTTAATTTCTGTGTCTTTAGTTTATTTTTTATATTCTAAAATGCAAATGCCAGTCTATATTTCTTAAAACAGCTATTGCCTTCTGATTACAGTACTGTACTATCTCTCTGATGGGGCTATGTATACAAATTAAAATGGGTTAAAACTACCTTTAGTTTGCATGTATAGCTTTGTTATGACACATAAATATTGTGTTAATTACATATTATGTTGTTGTTTACACTTGGTCCCATCCCCTCTCCAAGTTGTCCTATTTTACAGATTCAAAAGTACAAAGATTCCAAAATCCAAACCTTTTCTTTATCCCAATATATAAAAAATACTTTTTAAAGAATCTGATTTGAGGAAACTTTCAAAACTCAAGATCTTAGTTTGTTCTACTGAAAGATTAGTCTTTAGTAAAAAAAAAAAAAAAAAAAACACAATGCTGCATTTAATTCTCTAAATGAAACCTGTTAAGACCTACTCTGGAAAATGTTATTGTAAATCTTGTACATTAG
The DNA here is from genome assembly GCF_027579735.1 of Bombina bombina. Lineage (NCBI taxonomy): Eukaryota > Metazoa > Chordata > Amphibia > Anura > Bombinatoridae > Bombina > Bombina bombina. The sequence continues at coordinate 1,090,959,517 of NC_069502.1, forward strand.
ATTTTCCATATTATATTGGGGTTGATTTCTAAATAAACCTTTTTCTCATTTCTGCATAACTGTAGAAATGTAGACAAAAAAATTTTAATTTATAAATTCAGTTGATTCAAGAAGTTAAGAAAACTTTTTTGTTTCTCAGCATTTATATATTTTTTTTATTGTGAATTTATTGTAAATATATGGGGGGGGGTTTATGTTTTTAGAAATGTTATATTTTAAAGTGCTGATGTCTTTTGTAACTTGATTACTAGTGTTCAAGCAGAACGGATTCCTTGCAATGCTAATGAATTTTAGGTTTATTCTTTTGGGTAGTAGTTTAGGATATTACAGTTAGAAATGCAATAGTATTGGAATGAAAGATTAGATTCGTAATAGTGGCTAACATCTATTTAATCACGCTGAAGATTGAAAGATTGGGGGAAAGTAAATCCAGTGTTACATGTAATTTACAGTCTCATGCGTGAAATGTTGATTTAAGAGCTTTGACAGATGGGACAAAGGAAGGAGTGGAACTGAGCAATATGAGTGCTTAGGGATTAAGAGGATTGCTTGGTGGAGTAAGAAGATCCAGAGTCCAATGACGATTTCTGACCCCCCAGAGGCTGAAAGTGACTGAGAGGATAGTCATATTGTGTACTCCACCAAGGATTTTCTAGGATTGCTGAGAATAATTTAGCAATGACCCTGCTTACTTCCCAATCTGCTCAGTGCACAAGTTTGAGTAGGTAGGCTGCTCAATTGTTAGCCTCAAGATGATCAGAGAGGTTTATCTTGATTTTTGATATACTAAATGACCGTGACCTCTTCATCTCCTCCGCTTACTCTCACTGCCTCTCGCTGCCGGAGGAGATTGTTTTTAATCTACAAAATGATCTTTGTAAAGTTATTCCTGGATTTCATTAGTGATTGTTGCATTTGGCATCTGCTGTAAAACAGATGCAATTTCTGGTTAGTCTTTTTTTGATTTGAAAGCTTGCGTTTGATCTCTGATGTTTAAACTTTTTAACCAACAAGGTCAAACAAACAAGAAACAAGCTGTGATCGTGATTTTTGTTTTAAATATTTAATGATAGACGTCTGCACCAATTGTATTTATCCTTATGTAAAGCATAGATCAAGGTGACAAATGTAAAAAAGAATCAGCCAAATGATAAGGTATTAAATCTCAATGTGCTTCTGTTTTTATAGTGCGAGTATATAGACCTGAAAGTAAATGTTTTAAAAAAAAAAAAAGTCTTCTATTGCTTAAAATAATAGTTTTTCATTTTATAATGTGAATGTCGGCAGCGCAATGAAAAAGTATCCTTGATATACAATGGAACAGCATAGGGCATTCAGTAATTTTAGTTATCTTATGTTAGCATTCAAGTATCTGAACAGATTGTTTAATTCCCCCCCCCCCTGCTTTTAATTCTTTTGTTGCTTTTTTATAACTTTTGTCATCTGTCAGAATAAAAAAAAAGAATTACAAAAAGATTATCCTTCTATAACCATTGACAGGATAACACAAAAGCTGTCTCCAGGTCGATATTGTGCAGCAATATTTTTAACATACGAACAGTAGTTTTTGTAATTTCACCTTGGAGCTCAACCATTTATTATCGTATCAGAAACATGTCAGTAATTCATTTCTAAATGTCTGTTTCTCTTAGTGCCGAGACCCACATCAAGGGCTTCACACTGAACGATGCTGCCAACAGCCTCCTCATCATAACGCACGTTAGGCGGGATTATTTGAAAGGTATGTCACAATGCTTGACCTCTACGTCACATTAATGCCTCTGTAGAATTTTCTTGTAACGCCCTTCGAATACTTGGATAAAGGAGTCCATTTAGCAAATTACCTGCTTATCAAGAGCCTTTTGTTGGTAGCAGAGAGACGTAAATTACTGTACATGCATTTATAATACATCTTGAATATGAATGTACTTGTCATTTGACCACTTAGTCCAGTTTCCATTCCATTTAACACAAGATGGGTTTTCTTAAGATGAATCACTGCTCTTCAGACATGCAAAATTTGTATTTCAGAAAGAGAGAAAGTACATGCTTTCAGCGGTGTTAAAATTCACAGCACAAGTCGGTTTGATTTTGGAAATTAACATACTTTAATGCATATGAAACAGTTTCTCAGCAGTTGCTTCCTGCATTGTGTTGCTTGTATGAAATATCACATAAGTTAAATTGAGTGTTAAATGTGTCTGATTGTGCACTAAATGATTACAATATTGATTTAAAAAAACACACTTTTTTTTTTTTTTTTAATAGTTCACAGGCCCACAACATTTATGTACAGTAATTCTTTTTTTAAGATGTTTTTATGTTAATATCTTTATCAAGCCACTTAAATTCATTATCTCACATTACAGCACTCCAGCTACCATTTAAAGAGGATTGTTAAATCCTTTTTAATGTTTAACTGTCTTAAAGGACGATACAGATTATTTTGTGCTTGATCAAATAGCAACATAATTTAAGACCTTTTTCCATGTACATGAAACACACACATATATATATATATACACACATTTACACACACACACACACACACACATATATATATATATATATATATATATATATATATATATATATATATATACACACACATTTACACACACACACATATATATACATATGAATGTGTAATCTGAAAACAGGCAAACAAAATATTAGAAATAAAGTTTGGAAATATGATTGCTGTGTTAAAAATAGAATTTTTACTAGAGTAAAATCATAGGCAAATTAAAATGTATTTTTATTTCTTTCCTTTTCTATATATGTTTGTTCAGACACTGAATAATCAATACGTATGTATGTGTGATTATCCAGCATACTCATACTTAACAAGCTCTGACTGGAAATGTGTCATCCTTTGATGGGAACTGTGATATCTACAGAACAATATATCATTTGTGATCATTTTGGAAACTGATAGCTGTTTATCATAACACGTATCCATTATTTGTGTTTTCAGAACAATTTGTGAACTGGCCATTAATACAATTTGTCTGGCATTCAGATTGCTAGTTTGTGCCTTTCAGTGAAAGCGCACAACTACCATCTGTGCAGAATAAATTATTTATCTTTGGAAACGATTTCACTGTTGACATGGAGTCCATCATTGCTTTTGTGTGGTGACTTTTTAAAATATAATCGGAGGCTCAATTTGGGAAAAAACCTTTCCATATTGCATTCTCAGCAGCTTGCTGACTGTCTGCCAGTTCCATCATTAAATTCCAATCTCAAGCAAGGATGGCATTTTTCTGCAAGTAGCTAATAAGAAAAACAACAAAGTGGATGCTAATCAGTTCTTGGCCTGTCTGTTCTGTTTTATAAACCCTGGGATCAGTGCTTACTGTAGCTGTTTTGATTTTATTTTCCTTTCTTCCCGAATAGATGCTTTAGCCTCTCTGAAAGCAATGCTTGAAGGTGACAAGGTGCCCACTCAGCTGGCAGTCACTCGTCTTGTCCAAGCATTAGCCATGAAGGGGGATGTGGAGGGCATTGAAACAGTCAAAAACATGATGAAAAACATTGGCCATTCCATTCGTTTATCACAGATGCTTTTTATCAATAACAAAGTTTTGGCTCATCTGAAAAAGTAAGTGTGGCTCTAATTAGGACGCATGTATGGTACCAATGATAAGACGTGTAGCACACATAAATATGATCACTCTAGCAACCATTCTAAACCAGGATGCCAGGACACCCTGAATTGTCACAGCCTCAGTCTTGGGGTGCCATGCAGAATCCTTATTATTAGTTATTTGCAGAGCACCAGCAGATTCTGCTGCATAATGGATCCCAGATTTGCATATCATGTGTATATTAATTCTTTTAACTTTGTGTTTAGTGACTGACATTGTGTAACATCACCTATATAAATACATTATCTCATAGAAAAATATATTTTAGATCATATTCTATTATTAAACCCCCAAGTTTGTAATGATAATTTTAAACGTGCACCAAATGTAAGTCCTACAGCTAGAAGTCTTAGGACTTGCTTGGTTACAGTGATCTAGTATTGAAGATAAAATTCAAACTTTATATTAATTGACAGATGTATTATATTTCTCTTGTTAAGTGTGTTCAGTCCACGGGCCATCCATTACTTATGGATATATTATCCTTCCCAACAGGAAGTTGCAAGAGGATCACCCAAGCAGAGCTGCTATATAGCTCCTCCCCTCACATGTCATATCCAGTCATTCTCTTGCAACCCTCAACAAAGAAGGAGGTCGCAAGAGGAGTTGGAGTTTTTACTTAATTATTCTTCAATCAAAAGTTTGTTATTTTAAATTGCACCGGAGTGTGCTGTTTTTTCTATCTCAGGCAGTATTTGGAAGAAGAAACTGCCTGCGTTTTCTATGATCTTAGCAGGCGTAACTAAGATCCACTGGCTGTTCTCGACATTCTGAGGAGCGGGGTAACTTCAGAAAATGGGAATAGCATGCGGGGTCTCCCGCAAATGAGGTATGTGCAGTACAATATTTTCTGGGAATGGAATCGACTACGAAAACACTGCTGTTACCCGTATGATGTAAGTACAGTACTTAAATGCAGTAGTAGTGTCTGGTATCAGGCTGATAAATGTATGCACAGTAGAGTTATTTTCTAGGGACTAGAATTTGACTGAAAAAATACTGTTAATACTGATATAATGTGTGAGCCTTAACTGCAGTAGAAGCGACTGGTAGCAGGCTTAGTAATAACTTTACACAGCATCTGAAATGTTGTTTTTTTAAAACGTTTACTGGCATGTTAATCGTTTTGTGAGGTACTTTGGTGATAAATCTTTTTGGGCATGATTTTTTTCCACATGGCTAACGTATATTTCTGCATAGAAACCGTTATATCAGGTCTCCCACTGTTGTAAATGAGTGGGAGGGACCTTTTTTAGCGCCTTGTTGCGCAGTTAAAATTCTAGCACAGTCTTCCTGCTTCTTCCTCTTTAATCCAGGACGTCTCCAGAGAGCTCAGGGATCTTCAAAATTCGTTTTTGAGGGAGGTAATCAGTCACAGCAGATCTGTGACAGTGTGTTTGACTGTGATAAAAGCGTTAAATCTTAATTTGATATCCGTTTTTTTGGGTACTGAGGGGTTAATCATCCTTTTTCTAATGGGTGCAATCCTCTGCTAATTAATACATTTAAAGAATTGTTGACTATAACTGATTTAGTTCTTTGTTATTCAACTGTGTTTTTTTTTTTTTTTTTTTTTTAAAAAGCGCTGCAGCGTTTTTTATATTGCTTGTAAACTTATTGACAGTAATTTCCAAGCTTGCTAGCTTCATTGCTAGTCTGTTTAAACATGTCTGATACAGAGGAATCTGCTTGTTCATTATGTTTAAAAGCCGATGTGGAGCCCAATAGAAATATGTGTACCAATTGTATTGATATTACTTTGAATAAAAGTCAATCTGTACCGATAAAGAAATTATCACCAGACAACGAGGGGGAAGTTATGCCGTCTAACTCTCCTCACGTGTCAGTACCTTCGTCTCCCGCTCGGGAGGTGCGTAAGATTGAGGCGCCAAGTACATCAAGGCCCTTACAAATCACTTTACATGATATGGCTAATGTTATGAAAGAAGTATTATACAATATGCCCGAGTTAAGAGGCAAGCGCGACAGCTCTGGGTTAAGGACAGAGCGCGCCGATGACACGAGAGCCATGTCTGATACTGCGTCACAATTTGCAGAACATGAGGACGGAGAGCTTCATTCTGTGGGTGACGGTTCTGATTCGGGGAGACCGGATTCAGAAATTTCAAATTTTAAATTTAAGCTTGAGAACCTCCGCGTGTTGCTAGGGGAGGTGTTAGCGGCTCTGAATGATTGTGACACGGTGGCAATCCCAGAGAAATTATGTAGGCTGGATAAATACTATGCGGTACCGGTGTGTACTGACGTTTTTCCTATACCAAAGAGGCTTACAGAGATTATTAGCAAGGAGTGGGATAGACCCGGTGTGCCTTTTTCCCCTCCTCCGATATTTAGAAAAATGTTCCCTATAGACGCCACCACACAAGACTTATGGCAGACGGTCCCTAAGGTGGAGGGAGCAGTTTCTACTTTAGCCAAGCGTACCACTATCCCGGTGGAGGATAGCTGTGCTTTCTCAGATCCAATGGATAAAAAATTAGAGGGTTACCTTAAGAAAATGTTTGTTCAATAAGGTTTTATATTACAGCCTCTTGCATGCATTGCGCCTGTCACTGCTGCAGCGGCATTCTGGTTTGAGTCTCTGGAAGAGGCGATTCGCACAGCACCATTGGATGAATCTTTGATCAAGATTAGAACCCTTAAGCTGGCTAATGCGTTTGTTTCGGATGCTGTAGTGCATTTAACCAAACTTACGGCTAAGAATTCCGGATTCGCCATACAGGCGGCAGAGCGCTATGGCTTAAATCCTGGTCAGCAGATGTAACTTCTAAGTCTAAACTACTGAACATTCCTTTCAAAGGGCAGACCTTATTCGAGCCCGGCTTGAAGGAAATTATTGCTGACATTACTGGAGGTAAGGGCCACACCCTTCCTCAGGACAGGGCCAAATCAAAGGCCAAACAGTCTAATTTTCGTGCCTTTCGTAATTTCAAGGCAGGAGCAGCATCAACTTCCTCCGCTCCAAAACAGGAAGGAACTACTGCTCGTTAAAGACAGGGTTGGAAAGGCAACCAGTCATGGAACAAGGGCAAGCAGGCCAGAAAGCCTACTTCCGCCCCTAAGACAGCATGAAGACAGGGCCCCCTTTCCGGAGACGGATCTAGTGGGGGGCAGACTTTCTCTCTTCGCCCAGGCTTGGGCAAGAGATGTACAGGATCCCTGGACGTTGGAGATTATATCTCAGGGATACCTTCTGGATTTCAAAACTTCTCCTCCACAAGGGAGGTTTCATCTGTCAAGGTTATCAACAAACCTAGTAAAGAAAGAGGCATTTCTACAATGTGTACAAGACCTCTTAGTGATGGGAGTGATCCACCCAGTTCCGCGAACGGAACAGGGGCAAGGGTTTTATTCAAATCTGTTTGTGGTTCCCAAGAAAGAGGGAACCTTCAGACCAATCTTAGACTTAAAAATCTTAAACAAATTTCTAAGGGTTCCATCATTCAAGATGGAAACCATTCGGACCATTCTACCCATGATCCAAGAGGGTCAATATATGACCACAGTGGACTTAAAGGATGCCTACCTTCACATACCGATTCACAAAGATCATTATCGGTACCTAAGGTTTGCCTTTCTAGACAGACATTACCATTTTTTAGCTCTTCCCTTCGGGTTAGCTACGGCCCCAAGAATTTTTACAAAGGTTCTGGGCTCACTTCTGGCAGTACTAAGACCACGAGGCATAGCGGTGGCTCCGTACCTAGACGACATTCTGATACAAGCGTCAAGTTTTCTAAATGCAAAGTCTCATACAGAGATAGTTCTAGCATTTCTGAGGTCGCATGGGTGGAAAGTGAACGTGGAAAAGAGTTCTCTGTTACCACTCACAAGGGTCCCTTTTCTAGGGACTCTTATAGATTCTGTAGAGATGAAGATTTACCTGACGGAGTCCAGGTTATCAAAGATTCTCAATGCTTGCCGTGTCCTTCACTCCATTCCAAGCCCATCGGTAGCTCAGTGCATGGAAGTAATCGGCATAATGGTCGCGGCAATGGACATAGTGCCATTTGCGCGCCTACATCTCAGACCGCTGCAACTATGCCTGCTAAGTCAATGGAACGGGGATTACTCAGATCTGTCCCCTTTGCTAAATCTGGACCAGGAGACCAGAGATTCTCTTCTCTGGTGGTTGTCACGGGTTCATCTGTCCAAAGGAATGACTTTTCGCAGACCAGATTGGACGATTGTAACAACAGATGCCAGCCTACTAGGCTGGGGAGCAGTCTGGAACTCCCTGAAGGCTCAGGGATCGTGGACTCAGGAGGAGAGACTCCCGATAAACATTCTAGAATTAAGAGCAATATTCAATGCTCTTCTAGCTTGGCCTCAGTTAGCAACACTGAGGTTCATCAGATTTCAGTCGGACAACATCACGACTGTGGCTTACATAAATCATCAAGGGGGAACCAGGAGTTCCCTAGCGATGTTGGAAGTCTCGAAGATAATTCGCTGGGCAGAGTCTCACTCTTGCCACCTGTCAGCGATCCACATCCCAGGCGTGGAGAACTGGGAGTCGGATTTTCTAAGTCGCCAGACCTTTCATCCGGGGGAGTGGGAACTCCACCCGGAGGTATTTGCTCAACTGATTCGTTGTTGGGGCAAACCGGATCTGGATCTCATGGCATCTCGCCAGAATGCCAAGCTTCCTTGTTACGGGTCCAGGGACCCGGGTGCGGTGCTCGTAGATGCACTAGCAGCCCCTTGGGTTTTCAACATAGCTTATGGGTTTCCACCTTTTCCGTTGCTACCTCGACTGATTGCCAGGATCAAACAGGAGAGAGCATCAGTGATTCTGATAGCGCCTGCGTGGCCACGCAGGACCTGGTATGCAGACCTAGTGGACATGTCGTCCTGTCCACCATGGTCTCTACCCCTGAGGCAGGACCTTCTAATTCAGGGTCCTTTCAACCATCCAAACCTAATTTCTCTGAGGCTGACTGCTTGGAAATTGAACGCTTGATTCTATCAAAGCGTGGGTTTTCGGATTCGGTTATTGATACATTAATACAGGCTCGGAAACCTGTTACCAGAAAAATTTACCACAAGATATGGCGTAAATATTTATATTGGTGTGAATCCAAGAGTTACTCATGGAGTAAGGTTAGGATTCCTAGGATATTGTCTTTTCTACAAGAGGGTTTAGAAAAGGGCTTATCCGCTAGTTCACTAAAGGGACAGATTTCTGCTCTGTCTATTCTTTTACACAAGCATCTGGCAGAGAATCCAGACGTCCAGGCTTTTTGTCAGGCTTTGGCTAGGATTAAGCCTGTGTTTAAAACTGTTGCTCCTCCGTGGAGCTTAAACTTGGTTCTTAAAGTTCTTCAGGGTGTTCCGTTTGAACCCCTTCATTCCATTGATATTAAGCTTTTATCTTGGAAAGTTCTGTTTTTGATGGCTATTTCCTCGTCTCGAAGAGTCTCTGAGTTATCTGCCTTACATTGTGATTCTCCTTATCTGATCTTTCATTCAGACAAGGTAGTCCTGCGTACTAAACCTGGGTTTTTACCTAAGGTTGTTTCTAACAGGAATATCAATCAAGAGATTGTTGTTCCATCGTTATGTCCTAATCCTTCTTCAAAGAAGGGAACGTCTTTTGCATAATCTAGACGTGGTCCGTGCCCTGAAGTTCTACTTACAGGCAACTAAAGATTTTCGACAAACTTCTTCTCTGTTTGTCGTTTACTCTGGACAGAGGAGAGGTCAAAAGGCTTCGGCTACCTCTCTCTCTTTTTGGCTTCGTAGCATAATACGCTTAGCCTATGAGACTGCTGGACAGCAGCCTCCTGAAAAAATTACAGCTCATTCCACTAGAGCTGTGGCTTCCACCTGGGCTTTTAAGAATGAGGCCTCTGTTGGACAGATTTGCAAGGCTGCAACTTGGTCTTCACTTCATACTTTTTCCAAATTTTACAAATTTGACACTTTTGCTTCTTCGGAGGCTTTTTTTGGGAGAAAGGTTCTACAGGCAGTGGTTCCTTCTGTTTAATGTTCCTGCCTTGTCCCTCCCATCATCCGTGTACTTTAGCTTTGGTATTGGTACCCATAAGTAATGGATGACCCGTGAACTGAACACACTTAACAAGAGAAAACATAATTTATGCTTACCTGATAAATTTATTTCTCTTGTAGTGTGTTCAGTCCACGGCCCGCCCTGTCTTTTTGAGGCAGATTCTAAATTTTAAATTATAACTCCAGTCACCACTGCACCCTATGGTTTCTCCTTTCTCGTCTTGTTTCGGTCGAATGACTGGATATGACATGTGAGGGGAGGAGCTATATAGCAGCTCTGCTTGGGTGATCCTCTTGCAACTTCCTGTTGGGAAGGAGAATATATCCATAAGTAATGGATGACCCGTGGACTGAACACACTACAAGAGAAATAAATTTATCAGGTAAGCATAAATTATGTTTTATGGATTATAAACTATATGGCAGTCAAATCACTGAGTATTATTATAGACAACCCTTAGTTTTACTACTTTATATTTTTTGTGGTAACATACAGAACCCAGACACCCCAGGATTTTTTGTGGCCCTGTGGTTGCAAAGAGTAGGACTTAATTATATGGGAGAGACGCACATACAACGTGTTTGCTTGACTAATAAGCTGATTACAGTTGTAACTAAACAGTCAAAAGAAGCACAAAAATGTTTTTTTGTAGTTAAGCCGTAGAAAAGGCACCCAGCCCAGTTTATTACCTGATGCATGTTCACCTGGGCCAAAAGTTGGTATAATTAAATGAGAAAACAATTACATTTCATGTAATTTAAAATGTAAGATAGACTCAGCTGAAGGTTTTCGTGATTACATGGTATAAAGGAACACGCCTCAGTAGTGTGTGATAATAGACTTGGCATGCTTCCCCACTCCCACTTTGGCATGTGTCCCCAACTGGTGTGATTCCCAATGTGCACTCTCCTTCATCTGTTTTCCCCTTTGTATTCTATTTGCCTTTTCAACACTCTCTCTTCCTAAACTGAATGTCCTGAGCAAATATTGTTTTCTTCACCGAAATCTATAATATTCCATTCCTCTAGTAGGAGAAATGATGTGAAAGGAAGTGTACTTGTTTCTTTTCTGTAAAAGTGCATTCAGAATTTCTTTTGATTCCTTTTCATTTGGTGTTCGGACATAAAGTAGAGAATTACTAGCAGATTAGTCCTTCTACACTACAGAATCCTCTTTGAAACCTACCAAGGGTTGAAAATCACTTATTGAAATCATCTGCAATGGAGGCTATTGAGCAATATCATTGATCAAAAAATGCTTGCCTGCTCTTCATTTACATAATTGCATTCCTTCAAGTGTTAAAGTACCTTTGTCATCAACATCTAACTGATTTTATACAACTTGACTAGAAGATATTATTGAAAACCTCTAGCATTTGAACTGTCTTTGCATTTAATTGGAATAATATGTTAAATTAAATTAGTATGCTAAATTAAATCCTTTCACTTTACTTTTAAAAGACCAGTTACCATGACATCTGTAACGCTTAAATTAAAGATTATATTCTACAAACAGTTCCCTTCTTGCTAGAAGCAGACTCCTATAATTAAGTATTTTCTTCTAAAAGCTTATAACTGAAATTTATATCTCATAGTTGGGTTTATGTAACTCGTAGCAGAGCTCTCAATAGAGTTTGTGTTTTGTTACAAATAGTTATGCTTTACGGGGAAACTTTACATATTGAAAATAAACCTCTCTCCCTTAACATTAAGTAAATTCCCCTCTCTCCTTTTTTTTTTTTTTTTTTTTTTTTTTTTTATTCCAATGACCTTTGTTTTAAGCAGGGGGGAAAAATACTTTTAAAAATATTGTATTTAAAGGGACATGAAATACAATTTCATAAAGGTGGTGATAGTCCATAAGCCATTACTTCTGTGAATTCCACTCTTGGCCACTAAGAGGAGACTCAGATTCCCAAAACTCCAAGAGGCCTTAAAAACCCTCCCACCTCACTGGTGAAGGATGGGAGGTGCTCCAGGTGTTCTTTTGTGAGAAGGATTCTCAGACTGATTTGAGGCCCATTTTCCCTTCAGAGAGCTGCTGTTTGGACAGAGGGATGTTTATGGAGCACAATTACACACAGTGGGAGTTAGTCACAGGCCTGCCACAGGTGTTGCAGGGACCTGCCCCTAGCCTCCTCCTGTTGGATCGTTGTTTTACTCCATATACTGAAATCCTTTGCTGTCATGCATACTGCACTGGATTGGCTATCTGCTGGAAGCTGTTTTCTCTGCAGTTAAGTCCAGTAGTTTGGGTTCTTATTAGGTAAGTATGTAGTTTAGGTGAGCACATTGCCTTTAGGCTATTAGTAGGTACACTTAGTTTTGTACATCATAACCAAGGAACTTTGATGACAAGCATCTTTCCTTATATGTTCAGTATTGGAATTTGGGTTGCTGGAACCTACATTTTTATTATATACACCTAATGGTATTTTTTTTACTTTTTTTGTTTTTTTATTGTGTCATTTATTTTGAGTGCGTTTGCATTATGTAAGCGTGCATCGATTTTGTGCACCCTGCATGTCCAGTTTTTTGCGCGCGTCAAACTAGTTTGCACACGCGCCATTTTCTGTTGAGTGTATTTTTCAGAAGTGCTTGTTATATGCATGTCGGGCTTTCCCCTCGGCGCTCCACGGTTGTCGTTTTTAATGCACATTGTTCTTTTCCCACTGCTTTATTAGCGCTCCTCTGTTTGCTTTGGCCTTATCTGGTGTTGGGGGAAACATTTTCTATTTTTTGGGTTCTATTTAAAGGACTACTCAATGCAGTATAATTGCATAATTGACACGTGCGTAATAAAAAGACAATGCAATAATGCCTTCTCTGAATAGATTTTTTTCTCCCATTTTCCGGCCCCCTGTATCATGTGACAGACATCAGCCAATCACAGACTAGTATACGTATAAGCTGCTCACATGGTCAGTAAGATCTTATTTTCTCCAACATAGGTGTGTCCGGTCCACGGCGTCATCCTTACTTGTGGGATATTCTCCTCCCCAACAGGAAATGGCAAAGAGCCCAGCAAAGCTGGTCACATGATCCCTCCTAGGCTCCGCCTACCCCAGTCATTCTCTTTGCCGTTGTACAGGCAACATCTCCACGGAGATGGCTTAGAGTTTTTTAGTGTTTAACTGTAGTTTTTCATTATTCAATCAAGAGTTTGTTATTTTCAAATAGTGCTGGTACGTACTATTTACTCAGAAACAGAAAAGAGATGAAGAATTCTGTTTGTATGAGGAAAATGATTTTAGCAACCGTAACTAAAATCCATGGCTGTTCCACACAGGACTGTTGAGAGCATTAACTTCAGTTGGGGGAACAGTTTGCAGTCCTTTGCTGCTTGAGGTATGACACATTCTAACAAGACGATGTAATGCTGGAAGCTGTCATTTTCCCTATGGGATCCGGTAAGCCATGTTTATTACGATTGTAAATAAGGGCTTCACAAGGGCTTATTTAGACTGTAGACATTTTTTGGGCTAAATCGATTGATATTAACACTTATTTAGCCTTGAGGAATCATTTATTCTGGGTATTTTGATATAATTATATCGGCAGGCACTGTTTTAGACACCTTATTCTTTAGGGGCTTTCCCAAAGCATAGGCAGAGTCTCATTTTCGCGCCGGTGTTGCGCACTTGTTTTTGAGAGGCATGGCATGCAGTCGCATGTGAGAGGAGCTCTGATACTGATAAAAGACTTCTGAAGGCATCATTTGGTATCGTATTCCCCTTGGGTTTGGTTGGGTCTCAGCAAAGCAGATACCAGGGACTGTAAAGGGGTTAAAGCTTAAAACGGCTCCGGTTCCGTTATTTTAAGGGTTAAAGCTTCCAAAATTGGTGTGCAATATTTTCAAGGCTTTAAGACACTGTGGTGAAAGTTTGGTGAATTTTGAACAATTCCTTCATGTTTTTTCGCAATTGCAGTAATAAAGTGTGTTCAGTTTAAAATTTAAAGTGACAGTAACGGTTTTATTTCAAAACGTTTTTTGTACTTTCTTATCAAGTTTATGCCTGTTTAACATGTCTGAACTACCAGATAGACTGTGTTCTGAATGTGGGGAAGCCAGAATTCCTATTCATTTAAATAAATGTGATTTATGTGATAATGACAATGATGCCCAAGATGATTCCTCAAGTGAGGGGAGTAAGCATGGTACTGCATCATTCCCTCCTTCGTCTACACGAGTCTTGCCCACTCAGGAGGCCCCTAGTACATCTAGCGCGCCAATACTCCTTACTATGCAACAATTAACGGCTGTAATGGATAATTCTGTCAAAAACATTTTAGCCAAAATGAACCCTTGTCAGCGTAAGCGTGGATGCTCTGTTTTAGTTACTGAAGAGCATGACGACGCTGATATTAATATCTCTGAAGGGCCCCTAACCCAATCTGAGGGAGCCAGGGAGGTTTTGTCTGAGGGAGAAATTACTGATTTAGGGAACATTTCTCAGCAGGCTGAATCTGATGTGATTACTTTTAAATTTAAATTGGAACATCTCCGCATTTTGCTTAAGGAGGTATTATCCACTCTGGATGATTGTGAAAATTTGGTCATCCCAGAGAAACTATGTAAAATGGACAAGTTCCTAGAGGTGCCGGGGCTCCCAGAAGCTTTTCCTATACCCAAGCGGGTGGCGGACATTGTTAATAAAGAATGGGAAAGGCCCGGTATCCCTTTCGTCCCTCCCCCCATATTTAAAAAATTGTTTCCTATGGTCGACCCCAGAAAGGACTTATGGCAGTCAGTCCCCAAGGTCGAGGGAGCGGTTTCTACTTTAAACAAACGCACCACTATTCCCATAGAGGATAGTTGTGCTTTCAAAGATCCTATGGATAAAAAATTAGAAGGTTTGCTTAAAAAGATGTTTGTTCAGCAGGGTTACCTTCTACAACCCATTTCATGCATTGTCCCTGTCACTACAGCCGCATATTTCTGGTTTGATGAACTGATTAAGGTGTTCGATAGTGACTCTCCTCCTTATGAGGAGATTATGGACAGAGTCAATGCTCTCAAATTGGCTAATTCTTTCACTCTAGACGCCTCTTTGCAATTGGCTAAGTTAGCGGCTAAGAATTCTGGGTTTGCTATTGTGGCGCGCAGAGCGCTTTGGTTGAAATCTTGGTCGGCTGATGCGTCTTCCAAGAACAAGCTACTAAACATTCCTTTCAAGGGGAAAACGCTGTTTGGTCCTGACTTGAAAGAGATTATCTCTGTTATCACTGGGGGTAAGGGCCATGCCCTTCCTCAGGATCGGCCTTTCAAGGCAAAAAATAGACCTAATTTTCGTCCCTTTCGTAAAAACGGACCAGCCCAAGGTGCTACGTCCTCTAAGCAAGAGGGTAATACTTCTCAGGCCAAGCCAGCTTGGAGACCAATGCAAGGCTGGAACAAGGGAAAGCAGGCAAAGAAACCTGCCACTGCTACCAAGACAGCATGAAATATCGGCCCCCGATCCGGGACCGGATCTGGTGGGGGGCAGACTCTCTCTCTTCGCTCAGGCTTGGGCAAGAGATGTTCTGGATCCTTGGGCGCTAGAAATAGTCTCCCAGGGTTATCTTCTGGAATTCAAGGGACTTCCCCCAAGGGGAAGGTTCCACAGGTCTCAGTTGTCTTCAGACCACATAAAAAGACAGGCGTTCTTACATTGTGTAGAAGACCTGTTAAAAATGGGAGTGATTCATCCTGTTCCATTGAGAGAACAAGGGATGGGGTTCTACTCCAATCTGTTCATAGTTCCCAAAAAAGAGGGAACGTTCAGACCAATCCTAGATCTCAAGATCTTAAACAAATTTCTCAAGGTCCCATCTTTCAAGATGGAAACCATTCGAACTATCCTTCCTTCCATCCAGGAAGGTCAATTCATGACCACGGTGGATTTAAAGGATGCGTATCTACATATTCCTATCCACAAGGAACATCATCGGTTCCTAAGGTTTGCATTCCTGGACAAACATTACCAGTTCGTGGCGCTTCCTTTCGGATTAGCCACTGCTCCAAGGATTTTCACAAAGGTACTAGGGTCTCTTCTAGCTGTGCTAAGACCAAGGGGCATTGCAGTTGTACCTTACCTGGACGACATTCTGATTCAAGCGTCGTCCCTCCCTCGAGCAAAGGCTCACACGGACATCGTCCTGGCCTTTCTCAGATCGCACGGCTGGAAAGTGAACGTGGAAAAGAGTTCTCTATCCCCGTCCACAAGGGTTCCCTTCTTGGGAACAATTATAGACTCCTCAGAAATGAGGATTTTTCTAACAGAGGCCAGAAAGACAAAGCTTCTGGACTCTTGTCGAATACTTCATTCCGTTCCTCTTCCTTCCGTAGCTCAGTGCATGGAAGTGATCGGGTTGATGGTAGCGACAATGGACATAGTTCCTTTTGCGCGCATTCATCTAAGACCATTACAACTGTGCATGCTCAGTCAGTGGAATGGGGACTATACAGACTTGTCTCCAAAGATACAAGTAAATCAGAGGACCAGAGACTCACTCCGTTGGTGGCTGTCCCTGGACAACCTGTCACGAGGGATGACATTCCACAGACCAGAGTGGGTCATTGTCACGACCGACGCCAGTCTGATGGGCTGGGGCGCGGTCTGGGGATCCCTGAAAGCTCAGGGTCTTTGGTCTCGGGAAGAATCTCTTCTACCGATAAATATTCTGGAACTGAGAGCGATATTCAATGCTCTCAAGGCTTGGCCTCAGCTAGCGAGGACCAAGTTCATACGGTTTCAATCAGACAACATGACGACTGTTGCGTACATCAACCATCAGGGGGGAACAAGGAGTTCCCTAGCGATGGAAGAAGTGACCAAGATTATTCTATGGGCGGAGTCTCACTCCTGCCACCTGTCTGCTATCCACATCCCGGGAGTGGAAAATTGGGAAGCGGATTTTCTGAGTCGTCAGACATTGCATCCGGGGGAGTGGGAACTCCATCCGGGAATCTTTGCCCAAGTCACTCAACTTTGGGGCATTCCAGACATGGATCTGATGGCCTCTCGTCAGAACTTCAAAGTTCCTTGCTACGGGTCCAGATCCAGGGATCCCAAGGCGGCTCTAGTGGATGCACTAGTAGCACCTTGGACCTTCAAACTAGCTTATGTGTTCCCGCCGTTTCCTCTCATCCCCAGGCTGGTAGCCAGGATCAATCAGGAGAGGGCGTCGGTGATCTTGATAGCTCCTGCGTGGCCACGCAGGACTTGGTATGCAGATCTGGTGAATATGTCATCGGCTCCACCTTGGAAGCTACCTTTGAGACGAGACCTTCTTGTTCAGGGTCCGTTCGAACATCCGAATCTGGTTTCACTCCAGCTGACTGCTTGGAGATTGAACGCTTGATTTTATCGAAGCGAGGTTTCTCAGATTCTGTTATCGATACTCTTGTTCAGGCCAGAAAGCCTGTAACTAGAAAGATTTACCACAAAATTTGGAAAAAATATATCTGTTGGTGTGAATCTAAAGGATTCCCTTGGGACAAGGTTAAGATTCCTAGGATTCTATCCTTCCTTCAAGAAGGATTGGAAAAAGGATTATCGGCAAGTTCCCTGAAGGGACAGATTTCTGCCTTGTCGGTGTTACTTCACAAAAAACTGGCAGCTGTGCCAGATGTTCAAGCCTTTGTTCAGGCTCTGGTTAGAATCAAGCCTGTTTACAAACCTTTGACTCCTCCTTGGAGTCTCAATCTAGTTCTTTCAGTTCTTCAGGGGGTTCCGTTTGAACCCTTACATTCCGTTGATATTAAGTTATTATCTTGGTAAGTTTTGTTTTTAGTTGCAATTTCTTCTGCTAGAAGAGTTTCAGAATTATCTGCTCTGCAGTGTTCTCCTCCTTATCTGGTGTTCCATGCAGATAAGGTGGTTTTACGTACTAAACCTGGTTTTCTTCCAAAAGTTGTTTCTAACAAAAACATTAACCAGGAGATTATCGTACCTTCTCTGTGTCCGAAACCAGTTTCAAAGAAGGAACGCTTGTTGCACAATTTGGATGTTGTTCGCGCTCTAAAATTCTATTTAGATGCTACAAAGGATTTTAGACAAACATCTTCCCTGTTTGTTGTTTATTCAGGTAAAAGGAGAGGTCAAAAAGCAACTTCTACCTCTCTCTCTTTTTGGATTAAAAGCATCATCAGATTGGCTTACGAGACTGCCGGACGGCAGCCTCCCGAAAGAATCACGGCTCATTCCACTAGGGCTGTGGCTTCCACATGGGCCTTCAAGAACAAGGCTTCTGTTGATCAGATATGTAGGGCAGCGACTTGGTCTTCACTGCACACTTTTACCAAATTTTACAAGTTTGATACTTTTGCTTCTTCTGAGGCTATTTTTGGGAGAAAGGTTTTGCAAGCCGTGGTGCCTTCCATTTAGGTGACCTGATTTGCTCCCTCCCTTCATCCGTGTCCTAAAGCTTTGGTATTGGTTCCCACAAGTAAGGATGACGCCGTGGACCGGACACACCTATGTTGGAGAAAACAGAATTTATGTTTACCTGATAAATTTCTTTCTCCAACGGTGTGTCCGGTCCACGGCCCGCCCTGGTTTTTTAATCAGGTCTGATAATTTATTTTCTTTAACTACAGTCACCACGGTACCATATGGTTTCTCCTATGCTATTATTCCTCCTTAACGTCGGTCGAATGACTGGGGTAGGCGGAGCCTAGGAGGGATCATGTGACCAGCTTTGCTG
Source organism: Bombina bombina (assembly GCF_027579735.1). Classification (NCBI taxonomy): domain Eukaryota; kingdom Metazoa; phylum Chordata; class Amphibia; order Anura; family Bombinatoridae; genus Bombina; species Bombina bombina. The sequence continues at coordinate 1,090,977,888 of NC_069502.1, forward strand.
GGCTCTTTGCCATTTCCTGTTGGGGAGGAGAATATCCCACAAGTAAGGATGACGCCGTGGACCGGACACACCGTTGGAGAAAGAAATTTATCAGGTAAACATAAATTCTGTTATTACCCAGAAAGTGTGCATATAAAAAGACTGTAAAATTTGATAAAAGAAGTAAATTGCAAAGTGTATTACAACTGCATGCTGTTTCTGAAACGTAAACGTTTATTTTTACTTTTCTAGGATTGTGTTTTAAATCCTTGATTGTTATTTGCCTTCCACATTTTTTTTTATTTTTATTTTTTTGCGGTTTTCAGTCTAGGCTTGTTTCTTCAAGATGGAGCATTCTGGTTCTGTCCCCACTACTTTAAATATTGGTTCATTAAAGGCTAAATCATTTGAACACTTTCCTACTAATATTAAATGGACATAATACTCATATTCTAAGTCACTTGAAAGTGATGCAGCATAACTGTAAAAAGCTGACAGGAAAATATCACCTGAGAATCTCAATGTAAAAAAGGAAGATATTTTACCTCACAATTTCCTCAGCTCACCAGAGTAAGTGCTATGTAGAAAGAGTGTCCATGAGGCACGCTCCCTTGCAATACTGAAAATACTTATACTGAAATACTGATTTGCTGCAAGTCGTTTACAATGAGGTGTGGATACTTAGGACATTTTTTTTTTTTTTTCAAAATAAAGCTTTATTGGCAAAATGTGAAAAATACAGGGCATTAATATGCATACATTGCAAAGTCAGTTGTACATAATTTCAAACACCTGTACAATTAAAGTTTGTTTGTATCATTTCGCAGATAGGAATTAGTTCAAATCAAACAGCATTAAAGAAAACTTCGTCAGATACTACAGAAATGTATACTGACTATATAACAAAAACATCTAACATCAGCTGCTTAGTGATACAGATTATAAATATATAGAAGACATCGGGAAAAAGGAAAAGCGTAAATCCTCGGGTACAGATCATATGGTATTTATCGCATTTCAGCAGCTTAATCACATCACACTGCTGCTTATAATACTGTACTCTTTAGTAAAGTAGATGTCTAGAAAGGCAGAATAAGTGGGATAGGGTTACAGGATGCAGAGATGGGAGAGGGAGAAGGGAGGGTAGAGAGAGAAAAAAAAAAAAAAAAAGGGGGGGGGGGAAGGAGACTCTTCCCCTTTAAACTGTGTCCCGGCTCCGAACGTTGCAAGACCTCGTTAGCTCACAATCCTCGTCCCTCCCAGATCATAAGCATCATCTCGTGTGTACCCAGTTTTCCAATTTTAAGGTAATGGTATCTTTCAAGTCTCAGCAGGTCTGCCACTTTAGTTCTCCACTCTTGAACACTGGGGGTGGTCTGTTTTTTCCAATACATGGGAATCAAGCTTTTTGCTCCATTGAGCATCACTAGAAGAAGCCTATACTTATCTTCCCTGATGATCTTAGGTAGCTGATGATATAGTAGATAACTTGGATTAGGAGGGATGATCACCTCGAGGACCCTACTCATTTCGGCCATTATGTCATTCCAATAAGGTGTTAGTAGGGGACAAGTCCACCAAATTTGTAGTAGGGTGCCATTTTCTCCGCATCCTCTCCAGCATCCCCCATTTGTGTGGGGGTATATGTGTTTTAACCTTTGGGGGGTCAGATACCACCTGCTCATCAATTTGTATTGTGTTTCTTGAACCCTAGCCGAAATTGAGGCTTTCTTTGTTTTGTCAAATATCTTGTTCCATTCCCTAGGTCCTATATCTAAGCCCAGCTCATTTTGCCATGTCTGTGTATAACCAGGAAGGTAGTCGTCACCACCTTGTTGTAGTAGTCTATAAATCTGAGAGATCAAATGAGACGGGGGTGTGGTCATTGTGCACAGAGTTTCAAAGTAAGTTCTGCGTCTAGTCAGATCTGGCTTAGCTTTATGAGTGTTAAAGTAGTGCAAAGTCTGTGTCACTGTGAACCATGAGGTAAATGCCTCTCTGTTCCACTCAACTAGTTCTGCTTGTGACTTCAATTTATCCTGACTGAGTATGTTATATATTGCTGATTCGCTTAAACTATAAGTCTTGTTCGGGAGATTGAGTCTGGGCAGAAATTCCATCTCAGGATTTTCACTTAGAGATGTAATCGGTGAGGGTAGCGTCGAGACATAGGCGGCTTTTTTAAGTAGTTTATCCCAGATCGAGAATACCTCCTCGATCATTGGGTATAGACTGATCACTGGGGGTCTGTCATTGGCAGGGGTCCACGCGAGAGCTCCCACATTGCCCCTCTTCAGAATTACACCATTGATCTGTACCCAGGCCTTTTGGGCCGAATTATGACACCACTCCACCAATCGCTGGAGGGATATAGCTGTGTGGTACAATCTTAAATCTGGTATACCTAGTCCGCCTCTATTCCGAGGTAGGAAAGTAGTTTTCCTGTTGATTCTCGGTTTCAGATCTCTCCAAATATAGGACTCTAGAGCAGACTGTATCTGATGAATAATGTGAGAGGCCATCGATAAAGGGATGGTTTGCATGACATATAGCACCCGTGGTAGCACATTCATCTTGACCACCCCGATGCGCCCCAGCCAAGAGATGGTTTTATTTCTCCAGGACGATAGGTCCTTAATGATTTCGTCTCTGATGTTTTTATAGTTCATATCCACTATCTCTTTTATGTTTGGTGTTAGGTGAATACCAAGATATTTCAGTTTGCCCTGCGCTATTTTTATCGGGCATGAGCCCTCCAACGCCTGAAAATCGGTGTGTGGGATTGTAACGTTCATAATCTCTGATTTGGTAGGGTTAAAAAGGAAGTTTGATACTGTGCCAAAGAGTGTGAACTCTTCTAGGGCCGCCGTCAAGGACCCCTTCACATCCGATATCATAAGTAAGACATCGTCTGCGTACATGGCGAGCTTATGTTCATCGCCTCCCACAGGGATACCGTGTACTTCTGGGTTTGCCCAGATCCTACTCGCCAAGACCTCAATTGTCAACGCGAATAAGAGTGGGGACAGGGGACACCCCTGCCTAGTCCCGTTGCGAATTGTAAAGGCGCTAGAGAGCACTCCGTTCACCCTAACTCTAGCGTTCGGTGACGAATACAAGGACATGATCCTGTTTATAAATTTGGAACCTAGGCCAAATTTCTCCAAAGTGTGTAGCATAAACACCCAGCTGACCCGGTCAAACGCTTTTTCTGCGTCTGTGGAGACCAGGGCCAGCGGGGTTGTGGTGATATGGGCATGTGTTATAATCTGGAGGACCTTAAGGGTATTATCCCTTGCCTCACGTTTTGGAATAAAGCCCACTTGGTCAGTAGAGATCAGCTGCGGTAGGTATTTGTTGAGACGATTGGCTATAACTTTCGCCAGTATCTTGATATCCGAATTTAGTAATGAGATAGGGCGGAAGTTCTCTGGTTTATTGTCAGGTTTGTTGGGTTTAGGAATGACTGTGATATGCGCTTCGAGCATAGAATGGGGTAAAACCGGGGAGTCGGACAATTGGTTAAAAAGAGTCAGCAGTTCTGGTGCCAATATATCACCGAATGTTTTATAGTATTTGGTTCCAAATCCATCCGGACCTGGGCTCTTCCCGGTTGCCAGATCTTTAATGGCTTGTTTAATTTCTGACAGCGTGAACGGAGACTCCAACGCTTCAGAATCCTGGTCAGAGAGCTGAGGAATCTCAACCCCTTCTAGATATTCCAGAATCTGTTGCGATTCTCGTGATCGGAGGAGGGGCTCGTCTCTTACACTAGGTACTCTCTGTATGTTATATAGGCTATCATAATAAGATCCAAAGATCTCAGCGATTGACTTGCCATCCTCTTTCGATTCCCCATCTGGGTGAATCATACTATATACATAGTGCTTGTTTTTTTTCCTCGCTATTGCTCTGGCCAGTAAGCGTCCAGCTTTATCACCTTGTTCGTAAAACTGTTGCCTTAGAATTAAGGCCGCTTTTTGATAGTCTACTTGAAGGAACTTCATAAGTTCCAACCTCTCCTGAGCTAAAGTCTTGGTTAATGTGATATCAGTTGGCATTCTTTTATGTGCTTGTTCAGCTATTTCTACTGCATCAAGCAATCTGCGATATTTCTCTCTCCTTCTCTTGACTAGTCCAGCCTTTTGTTTGAGAAAGAGGCCTCTGATTGTACATTTATGAGCCTCCCAGACCATTGTGGTCTGGGAGTCCGAGTCTCTGTGTATTTGGAAGTATTCCTTTAGAGCCCCTTCGACTTCCAGTTTAAATACTGGATCCTCCAGGAGAAGGTCATCCATCTTCCAGATGTAAGGTGTGGCCGGGACATTAGACCATAATACGGTACAAGTGACCGGGGCATGATCTGACCATGTAATGGGAAGTATGTTACTATTAGTGGAGAGTGTGAGTCCGATAGTGTCCGTAAACCAGTAATCGATTCTGGAGTATTTTCTATGAGGATGGGAATAAAATGTATAGTTCTTAGCTGAAGGGTGGTGTATCCGCCAAATGTCATGCAGTGCTGTGTCCTTAAGAGTAGTCAGTAACCGTTTAAGCGATTTATGGGGGACGCTGGAGAGTCCATCAGAGGTGTCAAGGGTTGGGTCCAAGGAGATATTTAAATCCCCACCCAAGAATAGAATACCAGATTGGACCTCAAGCATTTTGTGGATTACTTTCTGAAAGAAGACCTGCTGAGATTGATTCGGGCAGTAAACGTTAACTAATGTTAGAGGCCTGTTGTATAGTGAACCTGTGAGGATCAAGTATCTACCTTCCGGGTCTCTGCATATTTGTGTAAGTTTGAATGGTATGTCTGCACTAAAAAGGACACCCACCCCGTTTTTTTTCTGGGGGCGTGAGGCAAAAAAGGCAAGCGGATATTGTCGGCTAAACCAGCGGGGTTCATGGCCTACTGCAAAGTGTGTTTCTTGTAGGTAGATGATGTTACCTCCCTGTCTATGTAAGTCTCTCATTACCATAGAGCGCTTAGCTGGGCTGTTCAGGCCTTTTGCATTTATAGAGATTAATTCTATGGGACGAGACACAATTCCTAAGCGCTGGTTCGCCATTTTTCTTATTCTTTTCAAGAGGGAAGAGAGAGAGAAAAAAAAAAAAAAAAGGGGGGGGGGGAAGAGTAGGAGAGAATAGATGAAAGTTAGAAAGATGAAAACGTACTAACAGGAGTCAAAAGATAATGAGTTACGTCACTAAAAAAAAAAGAGAAAAAAAAACCTCTTTGTGACAGTACTCTGAGTGACTGACTCTTTGTTATAGGAAGAAACCTAATCTGATGTTGTGCAGAAACCAATCTGTTTAGTAAAGAACAGATAACAACAATAAACAATAAAAGCAGGGGTAGTGTTCCCCGCCTACTTACACTACATATATATTCCTTTGAAAAAATAAACAGCAGTAATAATTGCATTTAATGATTGCATTTTCACGACCTACCCTCCATGTCTCTATGTGAGAACTCCTGTGTCGAGCCTCCTGCCGGATGTCAGGGGAGGACCTAATATGGAGTCGGTATTCTATATGTTAGAGAGGTCCTTGTCCCTTCTGTAACTTGGTGATTTGGGTGATTGTTTTTAGGTGTTCTCTAAACTTGTGGCCAACCATGTTTTTCTTGTCTAACTATGCGCTTATTGGGTGCTTTCTGCTTCGAGTAGGCAAAAGGCTTCTATTAGGATTGATCGAAAGATATCTAAATAAAGGGAGGCCCGATTTCTGTAGCACCTCTGCTCACCTCTGATTGATCTTAAGAGCTTGATAGCATTATTATACTAAGATATCCTCTCCCTCTACCCTAGTCTGTTAATTTAGGGATCTGAGATACATTTTCCCCTTTTCTCACAGCTCCTAGTAAGTATTTAGATAAGCATAAATATTACTCTACATATTTAGAGAGAGACTTAGATTAAGGGCTTCTGGAGATTGCTCCAGAAGGACCTTACTGTGGAACCGGTGATTTGCATCCCGATGTGTGTTTCTTGACAGTGTATTTTCTATTAGTCTCATGTTAGCTGGTGTGTTCCCATTAGACTTTGTGTGTTGAACTGTCTGAGTCAAGTGAGCCGTGCTTCAATCAAATCTTACTAATATACGGGGATTGTGTGAATGTAACTCCAGACTCTAGCTTTGAACCGTGAGGCAATAACAGACAATAATTCAAACATGTGTGAATACAACAGAACATTATTAGAACAAGAACTACATACATTTATCTAGTACTGCTATCAGTATAATTCTTTGGATTGATCACATGGGTTAAGTTCAGTCTACTCTTGAAACTAATCCAAGCACCTCTGCTCCCAACTGATTAGTCTTAGGGACTTGATAGAATTATTTATATTAATATATTCCACCCTGGCATACTGATCTACAGGTTTTGGGGGTATTGTCTCATGCTTGCCAGGGTGTTACTATCTAACCTTGCGTGATAAACTATCTGAGTCGAGTGAGCAGGAGCTCAGTCGAATCTTAATAATATATGGGGATTCTTTGATTGTAGCTCCAATTTTTAGATCTGAACCATGAGCAATAAAATACAATTATTCATACATGTGTAGTCACAACAGAATATCCTAAGTATAGGGAATACATGCATTCATCTATCACTGTTACCAGTATCGTTCTATGGGTTGACCACAGAGGTTATTATCAGTCAAGTCTTGAAGTAAATTAAAACACCATTAGGTCATAACTTATCTGAGACGATTCTCAATGTCCAGGAGATTACAGCCCAAGTTCAGGACTAGTGCTTGGATAGGTAGGTCACAACATCAAAATGACGAAGAAAAAGAATGTCCCTTATATTCCTTCTGAGGATTGCTACAAGCCACTGGGTTCTCCATCAGCTGGGCCCTCTGGGGCCGCGGGAGCCTTCACAGGAAGTCTTATGTTAAGATCCAATGCCTGGTTGAAGGAGGGAAGGTCAGCTGGGTTCTTGAGGACATGTGTGACATTGTTTTTTGTGACCATGAGGCTGGTAGGAAATCCCCATCTATATGGGATTCTATTAGCTTTCAAGACAGAGGTAACAAATCTGAGGTCTCTCCTCTTTTGGAGAGTAGTTGGGCTTAAATCTGAGTACACTTGTAGCTCCACACCTCTAAATTCTATATGTTGCTTGTTTCTAGCCAGTCTAAGCACGTCTTCTTTTTCTTTAAAGGATAGCAATTTTAAGATGATGTCTCTAGGTGGAGCCCGTCCAGGGGGTTTAGGGCACAACGCCCTATGTGCTCTTTCAATCTGGATCTCAGGGCCTACTATTTCATTTCTAAGATATTTGACAAAGTCTTGAATATATTCCTGAATAGCAGGGGGTTCAATTGACTCTGGGACTCCTCGCAATCTGAGGTTGTTCCTCCTACTGCGATTCTCAAGGTCTTCAATTCTGTCTAATAACGTGTGTACAGTGCTCTCTTGTGCTTGTAGAAAGCTGGCTTGATGTTGGAGGTCAGAACTGAGTGCCTCATGTTTTTCCTCTACTTGAGTTACTCTGCGGTCAACAGCTGAAATATCTTGTTTAAGTTCATGAAACATAGATTTGAATTCCCTCATGGCCTCTTTTATGTCTGCTTTGGAAGAAAGAAGCTTTATATCCTCTTTAGTCACACAGTTTTGGTGGGTAGACATTGTTTCAGAGTTATGAATCTGCGCTGTTACTCCTTTCTGGTGTGTCTCAGGCCTCCCTAGGGGGGTTGCAGGTTCATTTGCTATTAAAAAATTGTCCATCACTGTAGTTTGGGAATTCTTAGGCAGTCTGGCTTGTCTTCTATTAGACATTACATAGGCACCCTCAGACTGAGCTTTATGTGTCGAGAGTGGTGTGACAGGCCCAGCAATAGGTGTTTACAAACAAAGATATCGCTGTGAAGTAGCAGTGTTAAATTGTATATTGCCTGTATTTTACTATAAGTGGTTATATTTCTTTCTTCAGATTTAAGGCACTGAAATTGTTGGGAAGATCTGGTGGATAGGCCCTGTTCTGTGCTGTATATGATTTATCATATTTCCTATGCGCGTGGTGCGCTTATCAATTTTGCGGCCTACTCAGGTGTGGCTGTGACAACTCCACTGTTCCCTTGTAATAAGCCTCCCTCACAAGGCCCACAAAAAATCTGATAAGGGTAATAAAGTTCAGTACCTTGTAAATAGAAAGCAGCGGTCCCTTCTACCGCGTGGCCCTTCACAGAAGTCTGGTGATGCGATCTTGCTTGGGTCTGTTCCGCTCTCAGACTGTAACACTGTCACGTTTGCTGCTCAGGTTCACCGTGAAGGAGGCTGGTGTCCGGTGAGTGTACCCTCTTGGTCGCGGCTTGTATTTAGGCTCACTTAATTCAGCCGTTGTATCCCACGCTGCATATGCACAGCGCATAGGCTCACATCCGCTTAAGACAGCTCCGGGATTGCGATAGTACCGTTCGGTCCCGGTGCTATACTGCTCCGTTCTTGATCCGTTTCCCAGTCGGTAAGGCCCAAAGCTGTTCAGGGGTGTCTGAGTGTAGCCACTACCTCCGTGTGCGTTCAGGCCCAGCAATGGCGGCGCCGCGATCAGGTGCAGCTAATCGGTGTTATAAGTAGCCTCAGAGTTGTTGAAGGTGTCTCAAATTAGAGGATTAGTATTAGGATGGTCAAAAATGCTATTTTCTGCTTAAGATTATAAAGTATATGCACTTATTTTAGTGTAAGCTCGGCAGGGACATCAGAGCTTTTTTAGAAAGCAGCCATGTTCAGCTATGGCCAGGCTCCGCCCCCCCACTTAGGACATTTTTAGGTAAAATATCTTTCTTTTACATAGAGATGTTCCGGTGATATTTTTTTATAGCCAGCTTTTTAACGCTATGCTGCATCACTTTCAAGTGTTTCAACATTTGGGTATCATGTCCATTTAAGTGTATTTTTTGCAAGCTTATTGATGTAATTCCTGCTCAGCTTTGCAATTCTTGTATGGATCATTTATTGCATTTTAATCAGACCAATGCTGCTTTTGCTTCTAAGGATATCTGCCCTCCGTTTGCTCTGTACAGGGGACTTATTTAGATTTTTCTCCAGGATTTAGAGATTTTGTATGCTTTACTGTATCTGAAATGTTGATGGCTATGCCTCCTCTCAGTAAAGGTAAAGTGTCAGTTTCTGATAACCCCTCACATAACTGATTTAAATATATCTAAGTCTATTAAGCTACATGTTTCAGACCATGGTTCATCTGATTTGTCCTCAGAGTGAGGCATTTTCAATTGATTAGGAGTTGGTTCCTGATCAAGAAACATAATCTTTCTCTTTCTGTTAAGACATGAACAAAGATCCATGTTTTCTTGTGGAAAGGTCTGTTAAGCAATTTAATTTGTTTTTTTCTGCTCCTGATGCTATCTATTAACTAATCTATATAGATTGGTTTAAGCCTGGTATCCCCTTTATTCCAGCTTTAATATTTTAAAGGGTATTTCCTTATACCTGCTTCTAACATAGAGCTTTGGGAAACGATCTCTTAGGTATATGTGGCTATTTCTACTTTGGCTAAAGTAGATAGAACTACTTGGATAGGAAATTAGTATTTCTTTCATGGAATTAGCAAGAGTCCATGAGCTAGTGACGTATGGGATATACATTCCTACCAGGAGGGGCAAAGTTTCCCAAACCTCAAAATGCCTATAAATACACCCCTCACCACACCCACAATTCAGTTTTACAAACTTTGCCTCCCGTGGAGGTGGTGAAGTAAGTTTGTGCTAGATTCTTCGTTGATATGCGCTTCGCAGCAGGCTGGAGCCCAGTTTTCCTCTCAGAGTGCAGTGAATGTCAGAGGGATGTGAAGAGAGTATTGCCTATTTGAATACCATGGTCTCCTTCTACGGGATCTATTTCATAGGTTCTCTGTTATCGGTCGTAGAGATTTCTTCTCCTACCTCCCTTTTCAGATCGACGATATACTCTAATATACCATTACCTCTACTGATTCTCGTTTCAGTACTGGTTTGGCTTTCTACTATATGTAGATGAGTGTCTTGGGGTAAGTAAGTCTTATTTTATTATGACACTCTTAAGCTTTGGTTGGGCACTTTATTTATAAAGTTCTAAATATATGTGTTTAAACTTATATTTGCCATGATTCAGGGTAATCAGTATTCCTTATTTCAGACAGTCAGTTTCATTATTTGGGATAATGCATATGAATGATTATTTTTTCTTACCTTTAAAGTTTTTCAATTGACTTTTTTCCCTGCGGGCTGTTAGGCTCGCGGGGGCTGAAAATGCTTCAATTTATTGCGTCATTTTTGGCGCAGACTTTTTTGGCGCAAAAATTTTGTCATTTCCGGCGCCCTAATTAACGCCGGAAGTTGTTCGTGGTTACGTAATTTTTTTGACGTTTTTTGTGTCAGACTTTTTTTGCGCCAAAAATGTGGGCGTTATTTTTTTCAGCATCACCGGATGTGGCATCATTCTTAGCGCCAAAAAATATAGGCATTAGCGCCAATAATGTGGGCGTCATTTTGGCGCCAAAAAATGTGGGCGTCATTCTTGTCTCCACCTTTTTTTCAAATTATTTCAGTCTCATTTTTCATTGCTTCTGGTTGCTAGAGGCTTGTTCATTGGCATTTTTTCCCATTCCTGAAACTGTCATTTAAGGAATTTGATAATTTTGCTTTATATGTTGTTTTTTCTATTACATATTGCAAGATGTCTCAACTTGACCCTGGATCAGAATCTACTTCTGGAAAGACGCTGCCTGATGCTGGTTCTACCAAAGTTAAGTGCATTTGTTGTAAACTTGTGGTAACTGTTCCTCCGGCTGTAGTTTGTGATGAATGTCATGATAAACTTGCTAATGCAGATAGTATTTCCATTAGTAATAATCCATTACCTGTTGTTGTTCCCTCAACATCTAATGCTCAGGATGTTCCTGTTGATGTAAAAGAATTTGTTTCTAAATCTATTAGGAAGGCTCTGTCTGTTATTCCTCCTTCCAGTAAACGTAAAAGGTCTTTGAAAACTTCTCATATTTCAGATGAATTTTTAAGTGACCGTCATCATTCTGACTTGTCTGTTTCTGATGAGGATCTATCTGGTTCGGAAGATTCTGTCTCAGATATTGACACTGATAAATCTTCATATTTATTTAAAATGGAATTTATTCGTTCTTTACTTAAAGAAGTGTTAATCGCATTAGATATGGAGGAGTCTAGTCCTCTTGATACTAAATCTACTAAGCGTTTAAATTCAGTTTTCAAACCTCATATAGTTATTCCCGAAGTTTTTCCTGTCCCTGATGCTATTTCTGAAATGATTTCTAGGGAATGGAATAATCTGGGTACTTCATTTACTCCTTCTCAAAGGTTTAAGAAATTGTACCCTGTGCCATCTGATAGATTAGAGTTTTGGGACAAAATCCCTAAAGTTGATGGGGCTATCTCTACTCTTGCTAAACGGACTACTATTCCTACGGCGGATAGTACTTCCTTTAAGGATCCTTTAGATAGGAAACTTGAATCCTTTCTAAGGAGAGCTTATTTATGTTCAGGTAATCTTCTTAGACCTGCTATTTCTTTGGCTGATGTTGCTGCAGCTTCAACTTTCTGGTTGGAGGCTTTAGCGCAACAAGTGTCAGACCATAATACTCATAGCATTGTTAAACTTCTTCAACATGCTAATAACTATTTGTGATGCCATCTTTGATATCATTAGAATTGATGTCAGGTATATGTCTTTAGCTATTTTAGCTAGAAGAGCTTTATGGCTTAAAACTTGGAATGCAGATATGACTTCTAAGTCAACTTTGCTTTCTCTTTCTTTCCAAGGTAATAAATTATTTGGTTCTCAGTTGGATTCTATTATTTCAACTGTTACTGGGGGGAAAGGAACCTCTTTGCCTCAGGACAAAAAATCTAAAGGTAAATACAGGGCTGCTAATCGTTTTCGTTCCTTTCGTCAGAATAAGGAACAGAAGCCTGACCCTTCCCCTAAAGGAACAGTTTCCGTTTGGAAACCTTCTCCAGTCTGGAATAAATCCAAGCCTTTTAGAAAGTCAAAGCCAGCTCCCAAGTCCACATGAAGGTGCGGCCCTCATTCCAGCACAGCTGGTAGGGGGCAGGTTACGATTTTTCAAAGATATTTGGATCAATTCGATTCACAGTCTTTGGATTCAGAACATTGTTTCACAAGGGTACAGAATAGGTTTCAAGGTAAGGCCGCCTGCGAGAAGATTTTTTCTCTCTCGCATTCCAATAAACCCAGTGAAGGCTCAGGCGTTTCTGAAATGTGTTTCAGATCTAGAGTCGGCTGGGGTAATTGTGCCAGTTCCAGTTCTGGAGCGGGGTCTGGGGTTTTACTCAAATCTCTTCATTGTACCAAAAAAGGAGAATTCCTTCAGACCAGTTCTGGATCTAAAAATATTGAATCGTTATGTAAGGATACCAACATTCAAAATGGTAACTATAAGGACTATTCTGCCTTTTGTTCAGCAAGGGCATTATATGTCCACAATAGATTTACAGGATGCATACCTTCATATTCCAATTCATCCAGCTCATTATCAGTTTCTGAGATTCTCTTTTCTAGACAAGCATTACCAGTTTGTGGCCCTTCCGTTTGGCCTAGCAACAGCTCCAAGGGTCTTTTCAAAGGTTCTCGGTGCCCTTCTCTCTGTAATCAGAGAACAGGGTATTGCGGTATTTCCTTATTTGGACGATATCTTGGTACTTGCTCAGTCTTCACATTTTGCAAAATCTCATACGAATCAACTTGTGTCGTTTCTTCAAAGACATGGTTGGAGGATCAATTTATCAAAGAGTTCATTGATTCCTCAGACAAAGGTAACCTTTTTGGGTTTTCAAATAGATTCAGTGTCCATGACCTTGTCTCTAACAGAAAAGAGACGTCTGAAATTGGTTTCAGCCTGTCGAAACCTTCAGTCTCAATCATTCCCTTCGGTAGCTTTGTGCATGGAAATTCTAGGTCTCATGACTGCTGCATCGGACGCGATCCCCTTTGCTCGTTTTCACATGCGACCTCTTCAGCTCTTCAGAACCAGTGGTGCAGGGATTATACAAAGATATCAAAATTAATATCCTTAAATCCCAATGTACGACACTCTCTGACGTGGTGGATAGATCACCATTGTTTAGTCCAAGGGGCTTCTTTTGTTCGTCCAACCTGGACTGTGATCTCAACAGATGCGAGTCTGTCAGGTTGGGGAGCTGTATGGGGATCTGTGACAGCGCAGGGGGTTTGGGAATCTCAGGAGGCGAGATTACCCATCAACATTTTGGAACTCCGTGCGATTTTCAGAGCTCTTCAGTTCTGGCCTCTTCTGAAGAGAGAATCGTTTATTTGTTTTCAGACAGACAATGTCACAACCGTGGCATATGTCAATCATCAAGGTGGGACTCACAGTCCTCAGGCTATGAAAGAAGTATCTCGGATACTTGTATGGGCGGAATCCAGCTCCTGTCTAATCTGCGGTTCACATCCCAGGTGTAGACAATTGGGAAGCGGATTATCTCAGTCGCCAGATGTTACATCCGGGCGAATGGTCCCTTCACCCAGAGGTATTTCTTCAGATTGTTCAAATGTGGGGACTTCCAGAAATAGATCTGATGGCCTCTCATCTAAACAAGAAACTTCCCAGGTATCTGTCCAGATCCAGGGATCCTCAGGCGGAGGCAGTGGACGCGTTGTCGCTTCCTTGGAATTATCATCCTGCCTATATCTTTCCGCCTCTAGTTCTTCTTCCAAAAGTGATTTCCGAAATTCTAATGGAACATTCGTTTGTACTGCTGGTGGCTCCAGCATGGCCTCACAGGTTTTGGTATGCGGATCTCATTCGGATGGCCAGTTGCCAACCTTGGACTCTTCCGTTAAGACCAGACCTTCTATCTCAAGGCCCTTTTTTCCATCAGGATCTCAAATCATTAAATTTGAAGGTATGGAAATTGAACACTTGATTCTTAGTCATAGAGGTTTCTCTGACTCAGTAATTAATACTATGTTACAGGCTCGTAAATCTGTGTCTAGGAAGATTTGTTATCGAGTCTGGAAGACTTACATTTCTTGGTGTTCATTCTCCTGGCATTCTTTTAGAATTCCTAGAATTTTACAGTTTCTTCAGGATGGTTTGGATAAAGGTTTGTCTGCAAGTTCATTGAAAGGACAAATCTCTGCTCTTTCTGTTCTTTTTCACAGAAAGATTGCTAATCTTCCTGATATTCATTGTTTTGTACAGGCTTTGGTTTGTATCAAACCTGTCATTAAGTCAATCTCTCCTCCTTGGAGTCTTAATTTGGTTCTGAGGGCTTTACAGGCTCCTCCGTTTGAACCTATGCATTCTCTGGATATTAAATTACTTTCTTGGAAAGTTCTGTTCCTTTTGGCCATCTCTTCTGCTAGAAGAGTTTCTGAGTTATCTGCTCTTTCTTGTGAATCTCCTTTTCTGATTTTTCATCAGGATAAGGCGGTGTTGCGGACTTCATTTCAATTTTTACCTAAGGTTGTGAATTCTAACAACATTAGTAGAGAAATTGTTGTTCCTTCATTGTGTCCTAATCCTAAGAATTCTCTGGAGAGATCTTTACATTCTTTGGATGTAGTAAGAGCTTTAAAATATTATGTTGAAGCTACTAAAGATTTTAGAAAGACTTCTAGTCTATTTGTTATCTTTTCTGGTTCCAGAAAAGGTCAGAAGGCCTCCGCCATTTCTTTGGCGTCTTGGTTAAAGTCTTTGATTCATCATGCTTATGTAGAGTCGGGTAAATCCCCGCCTCAAAGGATTACGGCTCATTCTACTTGGTCAGTTTCTACTTCCTGGGCGTTTAGGAATGAAGCTTCTGTTGATCAGATTTGCAAAGCAGCAACTTGGTCTTCTTTGCATACTTTTACTAAATTCTACCATTTTGATGTTTTCTCTTCTTCTGAAGCAGTTTTTTGGTAGAAAAGTACTTCAGGCAGCTGTTTCAGTTTGATTCTTCTGCTTATAATTTCAGTTTTTTTCATTATTAAAATTAAAACTTTTGTTTTGGGTTGTGGATTATTATTTTTCAGCGGAATTGGCTATATTTATTTTATCCCTCCCTCTCTAGTGACTCTTGCGTGGAAGTTCCACATCTTGGGTATTTATTATCCCATACGTCACTAGCTCATGGACTCTTGCTAATTCCATGAAAGAAAACATAATTTATGTATGAACTTACCTGATAAATTCATTTCTTTCATATTAGCAATAGTCCATGAGGCCCACCCTTTTTTGTGGTGGTTATGATTTTTTGTATAAAGCACAATTATTCCAATTCCTTATTTTTGATGCTTTCGCTCCTTTCTTATCACCCCACTTCTTGGCTATTCGTTAAACTGAATTGTGGTTGTGGGGAGGGGTGTATTTATAGGCATTTTGAGGTTTGGGAAACTTTGCCCCTCCTGGTAGGAATGTATATCCCATACGTCACTAGCTCATGGACTCTTGCTAATATGAAAGAAATGAATTTATCAGGTAAGTTCTTACATAAATTATGTTTTTCATAGGAAGGCTTTTCAGCAAGGTTTCTTTTTTAGGGCAGTAATTATTATTGCTTGTGTTGCTGCAGCCTTTTCCCTTTTGGTGTGATAGCTTATCTGAGCAGTTTTCAGATAAATCTGATGGTTAATATTTGTAGAATCCATTAAGATCAGCTAATGCTTTTGTTTGTGATGCTATTTGACATTAAGATTAATGACAAAATATGGCATTGGCAGTCCTGACCAGGAGGGAGTGGCAGTTCATTGTAGCCCAGTGGTTAGCATAGCCGCCTAGCAACCAGAGGGTTGAGGGCTCAAATCCTGTTAAGGTTGCTGATTTTTAATAAGACATGGTTTCTAATTCTAGGCTTTTGTCTCTTTATTTTCAGGGCGGGGGGGAACATTATAGATTTTAAGACTTTAAACGAGTTTCTCATTGTTCCTTCTTTTAAGATGGAGACAATTCAGACTATTTTACCTCATGCTGTACAAGGACAGTTTATTTATACAATAGATTTGATGCTTATCTTCATATCTCTATCCACAGGGATCATCATCCGTTTTTAAGATTTGCATTCCTAGTCAAGCATTTTCATTTTGTTGTTCTTCCTTTGCTTTGGATACTGCCCGAGAATTGTTTTAAAAGTTCTGGGAACGCTCTTGTCTGTCATAACAGCTTTGGGTATTTCGACATTTCATTTCCTGGATGGTACAGGTTCCATTTAGTGGTATCTCATACCAACAGAACATAGGAGATAGAAGTTACTTTCAGCTTGTTCTAATCTTCAATTCTTTTTCCCTTTGTAGTTTTTTGCATGGAGGTATTAGGTCTTATAATAGCAGTATCAGATGCTATTCCAATTCCTTGCTTTCACATGAGGCTTTTTCAGCTTTCTCAGAAAATCCTTCTGGATTTCTAAGCAAGACTAATCCGGTTTTGTTGGTGGATTGATCACCAGTTCTTTATTCTAGGAACATTTTTATTCATCCAAATTGGACTGTGATCTTAACAAATGCTCGTTTCTTTCATGTAATTAGCAAGAGTCCATGAGCTAGTGACGTATGGGATATACATTCCTACCAGGAGGGGCAAAGTTTCCCAAACCTTAAAATGCCTATAAATGCACCCCTCACCACACCCACAATTCAGTTTTTACAAACTTTGCCTCCCGTGGAGGTGGTGAAGTAAGTTTGTGCTAGATTCTACGTTGATATGCGCTTCACAGCAGGCTGGAGCCCGGTTTTCCTCTCAGAGTGCAGTGAATGTCAGAGGGATGTGAAAGAGAGTATTGCCTATTTGAATTAAATGGTCTCCTTCTACGGGATCTATTTCATAGGTTCTCTGTTATCGGTCGTAGAGATTCATCTCTTACCTCCCTTTTCAGATCGACAATATACTCTTATATACCATTACCTCTACTGATTCTCGTTTCAGTACTAGTTTGGCTATCTGCTATATGTAGATGAGTGTCCTGGGGTAAGTAAGTCTTATTTTTTGTGACACTCTAAGCTATGGTTGGGCACTTTATACGTTAAGTTCTAAATATATGTCTTTAAACTTATATTTGCCATGATTCAGGATAATCAGTATTCCTTCTTTCAGACAGTCAGTTTCATTATTTGGGAAAATGCATATGAATAAAATATTTTTTCTTACCTTAAAGAAATTTTCTAATTGACTTTTTTCCCTTCGGGCTGTTAGGCTCGCGGGGGCAGAAAATACTTCAATTTATTGCGTCATTCTTGGCGCGAACTTTTTTTGGCACAAAATTTTGTCATTTCCGGCGCCATAGTTGACGCCGGAAGTTTACACGTGGTTGCGTCATTTTTTACGCATGTGTGTTACAGACGTTTTTTTGCGCCAAAAAGTGTGGGCGTCATACTTGGCGCCAAAACATTTGGGCGTCATACTTCTATTAAAAAAAATTTAGGTCTTTTTCAAACTTCTTTTTGATGAAGTTTCAAATGACCAACAACATACTGAATTATCCTTCTCTGATGATGTTTTTTCTCTTTCAGAACTTTTCTTCATCAGATATTGACACTAACAAATCTACTTTTTTATTGTTTATTAGTGTACATTTGTTTTTTGTTGAAAAGGTGTTGATTATTTTGGATATTGAGGTAACTAGTTCTTTTTCAAAACTAGCTAACATTTTATTTCTGCTTATTTTATCTTCTGTGTCTTCAGATTTTTTTTTTTCCATTCCTTCATACTAGGGAATGGAATAGGCTGACAATTTTCTTCAAAGGTTTTAAATTATATTCTTTGCCGGCAGTTAAATTCAATTTTGAGGGTTCTCTAATTTAATGGGGCTATCTCTACTCCTGCTAAATTATGCTATTGTTTCTATAGCAAAATAGTATTTATTTTCTTTTTAAATGGTTGTATCCTATTTAAGGAAAAATTTTTATTTTCAGGTACTTTTCTTGGACCTGTAATTTATTTAGATGATGTTGCTTTTGCTCCATTTTTTTCTGTTTACTTTAAAGATCAAGTATCAGATTATGTATTATTTAGCATTGTTAAGGGACAAAGTCTACTGCTCATTTGAGGTTCAGACTGGGTGCTGTTGCATTTGTCTTGTTGTCTTGCATTTTTGTTTATGCAAGTCCGGTGTGTTGGCTGGTCCCTTAACTGGATTAACATGCTAATAATTTTATTTGTTTCTTCATTTTTATTGAATATTTTCACAAATGAGGTTTAATCTATGTCTTTAGCTGTTTTTAGCTAGAAGAAATTTTGTGATTTCTAAACAATCCTTATTTCTTTTTTTCTAAGATAATCAATTATTTGATTCATATTGGATTCAATTCTTAACTGTTACTCTGGGCTTCAAGATTAAGTTCTTAGACTAAAACTTTAAGCTTATTTTAGTTTGGTTGTTCTTACTAAAGAACAAAATTCTAAATTCTTACCCAAGTAACATGTTTTTATTTAGAAATTTTTTTTGTTCTATTCGGTCCAAAATTCTTAGATTTTGGGTACAAAATAAAATTTGAAGTAAAACCGTCTGTGAGAAGTCTTTTTCTCTCTGTTATATTCCAGCTATTCCAGTAAGGCTAACACTTTCCTTAATGTGTTTCAGTCCCATATATTTTGGGTAATGTTGAAGTGCGGTTGATCACCTGTTGAGGATCAAGCGCTGCTCAGATCTGGAATCTTCTGGGGTATTTATTCCAGTTCCATTTTTAGGATCTGGGTTTTGGGGTTTTATTCAAACTATTCATTGTTCCAAAGATAGAAAATCTTTTTATTATATAAATGTACCATCTTTTAGATTGGTATTTATATGGTCTATTCCGACTTTTTTTTTTTTTTTTTTTGGTCAGTGATAGCATTATTTGTTTTCATTAGATACAATAGATGCATATCTTCATTTCTGTTTTCATTCAGATTATTTTTATTTTCTGAGACTACGTAATCTCATATGATTCAACTTTGTTTTTTCAAGACATGGTTAGAGGATCTTTTTATCAAAAGCTCTTGATTCCTCACACAAGGGTCACCTTTTTTAGGTTTCCAGATAGATTGTGTCACTGTCTTTGTCTCTAACAGATAAGTGATTTTTTTTTTTCTTATTGGGTTCCGTCTGTCGGTACCTTCAGTCTCTATTATTTCCTTCAGTTGCTATATATGCATGGAAATTTAGGTCTTATGGCTGCAGCATTGGATTAATTTCCCTTTGCTCATTTTCATAGAAAACCTTTCCAGTTTTTTATGCTGCCTAATGGTGCAGGGATTCTAGGATTTCATTTTTTAAATCTTCGAATTCTATGTTTATCTATCTTTGATTCGGTGGTTAAGATCACCATCATTTAGTTCTACAGGTCTCTTTGATTCTTTCAACCTGGACCATGATCTCTATAGATGCGAGTCTTTTAGGTTGGGAGGCTGTCTCTGTCAGCACAAGGGGTTTGGAAATCTCAGGAGGCTAGATTACCATTTGATATTTTGGAACTTCGTGCATTCCCAGAGTTCTTCAGTTGGTTTCTTTGAAGAAGAGACGTTTATTGTTTTTTTCAGACATTATCACATCTGTGGTGTATGTCAATCATCAGGGTGTGACTATCAGTCTTTAGACTGTGACAAAAGTATCTCGGATATTTGCTTGGGCTAAATCCAGCTCCTATCTAAATTCTGGGGTCTTTTTCCCAGGTATAGACGTTTGGGAAGCGGATTATCTCGGTTAATCAAGCTTTACATCCGGGAGAATGGTCTTTACCCAAATATGTTTTTCAATTTTTCAGATGTGAGGGCTTCCAGAAATAGATCTGTTGGCCTCTCGTCTTAACAAGGAACTTCCCAGGGGCCTATTTCAGGTCCGGGGATCCTCAGGCGGAAGTAGCGTATGCATTGACACTTCCTTGGAATTATCATTCTGTCTATATCTTCCGCCTCTAGTTCTTCCAAAATTCTAATGGAGCGTTCGTTTGTACTGCTGGTGGTTCCAGAATGGCCTCACAGGTTTTGGTATGCAGATCTCATTCGGATGGCCAGTTGCCAACCTTGGACATTTCCGTTAAGACCAGACCTTTTATCTCAAGGCCCATTTTTCCATCAGGATCTCAAATCATTTAATTTGAAGGTATGGAGATTGAACATTTGATTCTTAGTCATAGAGGTTTCTCTGTCTCAGTGATTAATACTATGTTACAGGTTTGTAAATCTGTCTCTAGAAAGATTTATTATCAAGTTTGGAAGACTTTCATTTCTTGGTGTTCTTCTCATAAATTCTTTTGGCATTCTTTTAGAATTCCTAGAATGTTACAATTTTTCAGGTTGGTTTAGATAAGGTTTTGTCTGCAAGCTCTTTGAACGGACAAATCTCTACTCTTTCTGTTCTTTTTCACAGAAAGATTGCTATTCATTCTGATATTCATTGTTTTGTACAGGCTTTGGTTTGTATCAAGCCTGTCATTAAGTCAATATCTCCTCCTTGGAGTCTCAATTTGGTACTGAGGGCTTTACAGGCTCCTCCGTTTGAACCTTTGCGTTCTCTGGACATTAAAATTACTTTCTTGGAAAGTATTGTTCCTTTTGGTTATCTCTTCTGCTAGAAGAGTTTCTGAGTTTTCTGCTCTTTCTTGTGGATCTCCTTTTCTGATTTTTCATCAGGGTAAGGCAGTGTTCCTTCCTGTTATTCATTATTTTGTTCAGGCTTTGGTTCTTATCAAACCTGTCATTAAGCCAATTTCTCCTCCTTGGAGTTTTAATTTGGTTCTAAAGGATTTACAGGCTCTTCTATTTGAGCATATGTTTTCTCTAGACATTATTTACTTTCATGGCAAGTATTGTTCTTTTTAGATATCTCTTCAGCTGGAACAATTTTTTGTTCTTTCTTGTGAGTCTCCTTTTTCTGATTTTTTTTCATCAGGATAAGGTGGTTTTTGCTATCCTCATTTCAATTCTTACCTAAAGTTGTGATTTCTATCAACATTAGGGAGGAATTATTGTCTTTTCCTAAGACTTCTTTGGTAAGATTTTTACATTCTTTGGATATGGTAAGAGTTTTGAAATCTTATGTTGAAGCTATTCAGATTTCAGATAGTCTTCTAGTCTATTTATCTTTTCTGGTGTTAGGAAGGACATCTTGCTTAAACTTTTGATTCATCATGCTTATTTGGAGTCGGGTGGATTCCCGCCTCGGAGGATTATGGCTCATTCTACTAGGTAAGTTTCTACTTCCTGGGCTTTTTAAGAATGAAGCTTCTGTTGATCAGATTTGCAAAGCAATGACTTGGTCTTCTTTGCATACTTTTCCTATGTTCTACCATTTTGATGTTTTCTCTTCTTTAGAAGCAGTTTTGGTAGAATGGTACTTCAGGCAGCTGTTTCAGTTTGATTCTTCTGCTTATATTTTCAGTTTTTTTTTTTCATTATAAAAATTGAAACTTTTTTTATTTGGGTAGTGGATTAATTTTTCAGCGGAATTGGCTGTCTTTATTTTATCCCTCCCTCTCTAGTGACTCTTGCGTGGAAGTTCCACATCTTGGGTATTTATTATCCCATACGTCACTAGCTCATGGACTCTTTATGTAAGAACTTACCTGATAAATTAATTTCTTTCATATTAGCAAGAGTCCATGAGGCCCACCATTTTTTGTGGTGGTTATGATTTTTTGTATAAAGCACAATTATTCCAATTCCTTATTTTTTTGATGCTTTCGCTCCTTTTTTTATCACCCCACTTCTTGGCTATTCGTTAAACTGAATTGTGGGTGTGGTAAGGGGTGTATTTATAGGCATTTTAAGGTTGGGAAACTTTGCCCCTCCTGGTAGGAATGTATATCCCATACGTCACTAGCTCATGGACTCTTGCTAATATGAAAGAAATGAATTTATCAGGTAAGTTCTTACATAAATTATGTTTTTTTCATTTTGGGATGCAGTCTTGGGGGCCTTGTAGAGTAAAGGGAGCTTTGTTTTCTCGGCAGGCAAGGGTAACTATAAATGTTCTGGAACTTCGTGCAATCTTCAGGGCTCTTCAGAGTTGGCTTCTTTTGAAGAGACCTATCTGCATTTCCAAGCAGACAATGTCACAGTGGTGGCTAACTTTTATCTTCAAGAAGCTCGAAGTTCCCTAGTTATGAAGTAGGTGTTCTGATTTTTTTTCTGCGTGGAGACTAATCTCTGTCTCTAATTTTTGCAGTTCATATTCCAAGTTAGCTTTTGGGAAGCAGACTTTTCTGTTGCTAGTATTTTCATCTGGGACAGTGTTTTCATCATTTGGAAGTTTTGTGGATCAGATTGTGGATCGATGGGTTTTTTTCAGATAAAGAACTGAGAAGTTTATGGTGGCAAGTTTGTGATTGTTCTAGTAGCTCCTTGGTTGTTTTGTCTGGCTTACATCTTTCCATCTCTTGTTCTATTACCAAGAGTGATAGCCACGATAAAGCAGGAAGTATCATTAGTATTTCTGATTGCTCCAGCTTGGGCTCGAAGATCTTGGTTTGCGGATCTGGTGTAGATGTCCATTTGTCCTCCCTGGCCTCTCCCTCTGAGCCCCACCCTTCTGTCTCAAGGGCTGTTTTTTTTCATCCAGTTCTCAAATCTCTCAATTTGATAGCTTGGAGATGGAATGCTTTTTTTCTGCTTCTGTCATTGAGACCTTGATTCAAACCCAAGAAAGATTCTTCATAGTGTTTGGAAGACCTTTATTCCTTGGTATGTGAAATATGTTTTTTAGCTGGCACTCTTTTTTTTTCTTTTTTTTTACAATTCCTTGAATTCTTCAGGTTTATCTGCTGGTGTTTAAAGAGCCAGTTTTTTACTTTTTCAGTTTTGTTTAAGCTTTAGTCATGATCAAGCCAATGGTAAAACCGATGTTTCCTCTTGGGAACCTTTTTTTTTTGTGTGTGGATACTTATCATTTGTCTTGGAAGGTTTTGCTTCTTTTAGCAATTTCTGCTGTTAGAAGAATGTCTGTTTTGTCTGCTCATTTCTGTGGGTCTCCTTATATTGTTTTTCCCGCACTCATTACTTATAGACTCCAATATTTGGATATTAGTAATGGCTTGTGGACTTTCACCACCTTTATGAAAAAAAATATAGTTTATGCTTACCCCATGAATTAATTTATTTCATGGTGGTCAGAGTCCACGAGATCCACCCACTTTATTGCTAGATTTTAATTCTAATTTTTTTTTTGTGGTGTCTTTTTTTTTTCTTGTCCTACCTTTCTTCTTCTCCTTGCTTGGATATACGTCATACTGGTTTTCCAGTGAGGTGGGAGGGTTTTTAAGGGTTCATGGAGCTTTGGGAATCTTTGCGTCGTCCTAGTGGGGAATCCCCAGGAGTAATGTCTCATGGACTCTCACCACCATGAATAAAAATTGATTTATAAGGTAAGCATAAAGTATATTTTTAAGATTCTCTCTGCACCTTATTTCTAAACCTTCTTTTTACTACCTAGTAATAAAAATGGGCTAACTTACCTTTACCAGATGCATCACTTACTCGATTATTGTTATTTGAGAACTCTTACAATACCTTCCAACTTCATAGTTTTGTTCTCATTTCTGAAGCCACTGACTCTTTTTTGGTTTTCCCTCTGTATAGCTCCAGAAACAGTCACTGGTGATTGTCATACTTTGACTAACCTCAGATTTCAAGATTGAATCCCTAACTATAATTGCATATATATATATATATATATATATATATATATATATATTGTATGTGTGTTTGTGTGTATATATGTATTTTCCATCTAAAGGGGAGTAGAGTCCACAGCTTCATTTATTACTTGTGGGAATTAAGAACCTGGCCACCAGGAGGAGGCAAAGACACCCCCGCCAAAGGCTTAAATACCTCCCCCACTCTCCTCATCCCCCAGTCATTGTTTGCTTTTCGTTACAGGAGGTTGGCAGTGAAGTGTTGGAAGATTCGGAGCAGTCTCTTATGGAGGGTAGTACTCTTTAAAATGGGACTGGAGTTGTTCTGTCACCCTCTCAGTGAGAGCATGTGTGAAAAGAGTGAAAGAGTCCGGAGATGCAGGGAAGAGTCTTTCTGCAAAACCATCCCAACTCACATTAACAGCTCCATAAGCAATCAGCATTGACGAGTTTCGCTGCCTGCTTCCTGCACTCAAGTCCATGTCAGGAGCGATGCTACTACACTGTCATACTTGAGAGGCCATGTTCCTGTTCCACAGCATAGATTCTGGTAAGGTTGTTTCATTTTTTATATACATAATGATAATGCAAGAAGACAGGGTCACAGTGTGACGCCTTTTATCTTTATAGAATCAAGGGTTAATATCCCTGGAAGAGGGATTATTGAACAGGGGGAGTTTGTAAATAATGTTATTTGTTGTGTCATTGCTGCGATATGTGTGAGATGAGGCTCTGGCAATGGGTGGACTACAGGTTTCATTACCGGGAGTTACTTTACGCGTCCGCTTTGGCAAATTTTTTGGTCCCTAGTGCAGTGCTCAACTCTGTTCCACATGCCTTGACAAGATTACTACATCTAGAAAGAATAAGATATTTCGTATTACTGAGCTGTCCACCTCTGAGGGTTCTCCGTCCCGTGAGGTGCGTTCCCTACATTCATCTCCGATTACACATGCAGCTCCCCAGGGCACAACTAATCCTCCTTAGGGAGAGGGCCTCGGGCCATCAGATTTTGCGGGTCAACTGCAAACAGCTGTGTCTGCGGTGATTAGTGCCTTACCACGTTCTACTAAGCGCAAGCATAGGGTAAAACATTGCAGCCCGGCCCAGGGGTCATCTACTCCAATGGATATCTTGGAAAGATTATCCGCTGACGAGGACAACTCCGACTCTTCAGAGGACGTTCCTTCTGGGTCGAAGTCTGTGTCATCTAAAGGAATTTATGCTTTCTACTGCAGCAAGTACTTGCTACGCTGGAGGTTCCGGAACCGAAGCTACCGGAGGATCCTTCGATTCCTAAACTTAATAAAGTATATGAGGACAGTGTGGTGCCTCAGACCTTCCCGGTTCCTTTTAAGATGGCTAACATTATTAAGAATGAATGGGAGAAATTGGGTTCATCCTTTTCCCTTTCCTCTTCTTTTAAGAAACTGTTCCCCGTTACGGACTCTCAGCTTGAGCTATCGGGGACTGTCCCTAAGGTGGATGGTGCTATCTCCACGCTCGCAAAGTGTGTGACGATTCCTCTCGAGGATAGTTCATTGTTTAAGGAGCCCATGGATAAAAAGTTAGAAAATATGTTGAGAAAGAAGTTTCATCACACAGGGTTTGTTTTTCAGCCGGTAGCAACAGTAGCTGCGGTATCCGGAGCTGCGACATATTGGCTAATCCCTGTCTGAGATGGTCAAGAGACTTCCCTTGACGAGCTAGAGGATAGAATTAAGGCCTTGAGGGTAGCTAATTCTTTTATTTGTGACGCCAATATGCAGATTATTCGCCTGAATGCAAAAATATCAGGTTTTCTCCAACATAGGTGTGTCCGGTCCACGGCGTCATCCTTACTTGTGGGATATTCTCTTCCCCAACAGGAAATGGCAAAGAGCCCAGCAAAGCTGGTCACATGATCCCTCCTAGGCTCCGCCTACCCCAGTCATTCTCTTTGCCGTTGTACAGGCAACATCTCCACGGAGATGGCTTAGAGTTTTTTAGTGTTTAACTGTAGTTTTTATTATTCAATCAAGAGTTTGTTATTTTAAAATAGTGCTGGTATGTACTATTTACTCAGAAACAGAAAAGAGATGAAGATTTCTGTTTGTATGAGGAAAATGATTTTAGCACCGTAACTAAAATCCATGGCTGTTCCACACAGGACTGTTGAGAGCAATTAACTTCAGTTGGGGGAACAGTGTGCAGTCTCTTACTGCTTGAGGTATGACACATTCTAACAAGACGATGTAATGCTGGAAGCTGTCATTTTCCCTATGGGATCCGGTAAGCCATGTTTATTAAGATAGTAAATAAGGGCTTCACAAGGGCTTATTAAGACTGTGGTGAAATTTTGGTGAATTTTGAACAATTCCTTCATACTTTTTCGCAATTGCAATAATAAAGTGTGTTTAGTTTAAAATTTAAAGTGACAGTAACGGTTTTATTTTAAAACGTTTTTTGTGCTTTGTTATCAAGTTTATGCCTGTTTAACATGTCTGAACTACCAGATAGATTGTGTTCTGACTGTGGGGAAACCAAGGTTCCTTCTCATTTAACTATATGTATTTTATGTCATAAAAAAATTTAGTAAAAATGATGCCCAAGATGATTCCTCAAGTGAGGGGAGTAAGCATGGTACTGCATCATCCCCTCCTTCGTCTACACCAGTCTTGCCCATACAGGAGGCCCCTAGTACATCTAGTGCGCCAATACTCCTTACTATGCAACATTTAACGGCTGTAATGGATAATTCTATCAAAAACATTTTAGCCAATATGCCCACTTATCAGCGAAAGCGCGACTGCTCTGTTTTAGAAAATTCTGTAGAGCATGAGAACGCTGATGATATGGTTTCTGAAGGGCCCCTACACCAGTCTGAGGGGGCCAGGGAGGTTTTGTCTGAGGGAGAAATTTCAGATTCAGGAAACATTTCTCAACAAGCTGAACCTGATGTGATTACTTTTAAATTTAAGTTGGAACATCTCCGCGCTCTGCTTAAGGAGGTGTTATCCAATTTGGATGATTGTGATTATCTGGTCATTCCAGAACCACTATGTAAAATGGAAAAGTTCTTAGAGGCCCCGGGGCCCCCCGAAGCTTTTCCTATATCCAAGCGGGTGGCGTACATTGTTAGTAAAGAATGGGACAGGCCCGGTATACCTTTAGTACCTCCCCCCATATTTATAAAATTGTTTTCCTATAGTCGAAGAAAGGACTGATGGCAGACAGTCCCCAAGGTCGAGGGGGCGGTTTCTACTCTACACAAGCGCGCCACTATACCCATAGAAGATAGTTGTGCTTTCCAAGATCCTATGGATAAAAAATTAGAAGGTCTGCTAAAGATGTTTGTTCAGCAAAGGTTCCCTTCTACAACCAATTGCATGCATTGTCCCTGTCACTGCAGCCGCGTGTTTCTAGTTTGATGAGCTAGGAAAGGCGATTATTAGTAATTCTTCTTCTTATGAGGAGATTATGGACAGAATTCGTGCTCTTAAATTGGCTAATTCTTTCACCCTAGACGCCACCTTGCAATTGGCTAGGTTAGCGGCGAAAAAATTCTGGGTTTGCTATTGTGGCGCAGAGCGCTTTGGTTAAAATCTTGGGCAGCGGATGCGTCTTCCAAGAACAAATTGCTTGACATTCCTTTCAAGGGGAAAACACTCTTTGGCCCTGACTTGAAAGAGATTATCTCTGATATCACTGGGGGCAAGGGCCACGCCCTTCCTCAGGATAGGTCTTTTCAAGACCAAAAATAAACCTAAGTTTCGCCCCTTTCGCAGAAACGGATCAGCCCCAAGGGCTACGTCCTCTAAGCAGGAAGGTAATACTTCTCAAGCCAATCCAGCCTGGAGACCTATGCAAGGCTGGAGCAAAGGAAAGCAGGCCAGGAAACCTGCCACTGCTACCAAGACAGCATGAAATGCGGGCCCCCGATCCGGGACCGGATCTGGTGGGGGGCAGACTCTCTCTCTTCGCTCAGGCTTGGGAAAGAGATGTTCTGGATCCTTGGGCGCTAGAAATAGTCTCCCAAGGTTATTCTCTGGAGTTCAAGGGGCTTCCTCCAAGGGGGAGGTTCCACAGGTCTCAGTTGTCTTCAGACCACATAAGAAGACAGGCATTCTTACATTGGGTAGAAGACCTGCTAAAAATGGGAGTGATTCATCCTGTTCCATTAGGAGAACAAGGGATGGGGTTCTACTCCAATCTGTTCATAGTTCCCAAAAAAGAGGGAACGTTCAGACCAATCTTAGATCTCAAGATCTTGAACAAGTTTCTCAAGGTTCCATCGTTCAAGATGGAAACCATTCGAACACTTCTTCCTTCCATCCAGGAAGGTCAATTCATGACCAAGGTGGATTTCAAGGATGCGTATCTACATATTCCTATCCACAAGGAACATCATCGGTTCCTAAGGTTTGCATTCCTGGACAAGCATTTCCAGTTCGTGGCATTTTCTTTCGGATTAGCCACTGCTCCTAGGATTTTCTCATAGGTACTAGGGTCCCTTCTGGCGGTGCTAAGACCAAGGGGCATTGCTGTAGTACCTTACTTGGACGACATTCTGATTCGAGCGTCGTCCCTTCCTCAAGTAAAGGCTCACACGGACATTGTCCTGACCTTTCTCAGATCTCACGGATGGAAAGTGAACGTGGAAAAGAGTTCTCTATCTCCGTCAACGAGGGTTCCCTTCTTGGGAACTATAATAGACTCCTTAGAAATGAGGATTTTTCTGACAGAAGCCAGAAAAACAAAACTTCTAGACTCTTGTCGGATACTTCATTCCGTTACTCTTCCTTCCATAGCGCAGTGCATGGAAGTGATAGGTTTGATGGTAGCGGCAATGGACATAGTTCCTTTTGTGCGCATTCATCTAAGACCATTACAACTGTTCATGCTCAGTCAGTGGAATGGGGACTATTCAGACTTGTCTCCGAAGATACAAGTAAATCAGAGGACCAGAGACTCATTCCGTTGGTGGCTGTCCCTGGACAACCTGTCACAAGGGATGACCTTCCGCAGACCAGAGTGGGTCATTGTCACGACCGACGCCAGTCTGATGGGCCGGGGCGCGGTCTGGGGATCCCTGAAAGCTCAGGGTCTTTGGTCTCGGGTAGAATCTCTTCTACCGATAAATATTCTGGAACTGAGAGCGATATTCAATGCTCTCAAAGCTTGGCCTCAGCTAGCGAGGGCCAAGTTCATACATCAACCATCAGGGGGGAACAAGGAGTTCCCTAGCGATGGAAGAAGTGACCAAAATCATTCTATGGGCGGAGTCTCACTCCTGCCACCTGTCTGCTATCCACATCCCAGGAGTGGAAAATTGGGAAGCGGATTTTCTGAGTCGTCAGACATTGCATCCGGGGGAGTGGGAACTCCATCCGGAAATCTTTGCCCAAGTCACTCAACCGTGGGGCATTCCAGACATGGATCTGATGACCTCTCGTCAGAACTTCAGAGTTCCTTACTACGGGTACAGATCCAGGGATCCCAAGGCGGCTCTAGTGGATGCACTAGTAGCACCTTGGACCTTCAAACTAGCTTATGTGTTCCCGCCGTTTCCTCTCATCCCCAGGCTGGTAGCCAGGATCAATCAGGAGAGGGCGTCGGTGATTTTGATAGCTCCTGCGTGGCCACGCAGGACTTGGTATGCAGATCTGGTGAATATGTCATCGGCTCCACCATGGAAGCTACCTTTGAGAGACCTTCTTGTTCTAGGTCCGTTCGACCCACTCCAGCTGACTGCTTGGAGATTGAACGCTTGATCTTATCAAAGCGAGGGTTCTCAGATTCTGTTATTAATACTCTTGTTCAGGCCTGAAAGCCTGTAACCAGAAAAATTACCACATAATTTGGTATATCTGTTGGTGTGAATCTGCAGGATTCCCTTGGGACAAGGTTAAGATTCCTAAGAGTCTATCCTTCCTTCGAGAAGGATTGGAAAAAGGATTATCTGCAAGTTCCTTGATGGGACAGATTTCTGCCCTGTCTGTGTTACTTCACAAAAAGCTGGCAGCTGTGCCAGATGTTCTAGCCTTTGTTCAGGCTCTGGTTAGAATCAAGCCTGTTTACAAAATTTTGACTCCTCCTTGGAGTCTCAACCTAGTTCTTTCAGTTCTTCAGGGGGTTCCGTTTGAACCCTTACATTCCGTAGATATTAAGTTATTATCTTGGAAAGTTTTGTTTTTGGTTGCAATTTCTTCTGCTAGAAGAGTTTCAGAATTATCTGCTCTGCAGTGTTCTTCTCCTTATCTGGTGTTCCATGCAGATAAGGTGGTTTTGCGTACTAAACCTGGTTTTCTTCCAAAAGTTGTTTCTAACAAAAACATTAACCAGGAGATAGTTGTGCCTTCTTTGTGTCCTAATCCAGTTTCAAAGAAGGAACGTTTGTTGCACAACTTGGATGTAGTTCGTGCTCTCAAATTTTACTTAGCAGCTACTAAGGATTTCAGACAAACTTTGTCTTTGTTTGTTGTTTATTCTGGTAAACGGAGAGGTCAAAAAGCAACTTCTACCTCTCTCTCCTTCTGGATTAAAAGCATTATCCGATTGGCTTATGAGACTGCCGGACGGCAGCCTCCTGAAAGAATCACAGCTCACTCCACTAGGGCTGTGGCTTCCACATGGGCCTTCAAGAACGAGGCTTCTGTTGATCAGATATGTAAGGCAGCGACTTGGTCTTCACTGCACACTTTTTCTAAATTTTACAAATTTGATACTTTTGCTTCTTCTGAGGCTATTTTTGGGAGAAAGGTTTTGCAAGCCGTGGTGCCTTCCATTTAGGTGACCTGATTTGCTCCCTCCCTTCATCCGTGTCCTAAAGCTTTGGTATTGGTTCCCACAAGTAAGGATGACGCCGTGGACCGGACACACCTATGTTGGAGAAAACAGAATTTATGTTTACCTGATAAATTACTTTCTCCAACGGTGTGTCCGGTCCACGGCCCGCCCTGGTTTTTTTAATCAGGTCTGATAATTTATTTTCTTTAACTACAGTCACCACGGTAACATATGGTTTCTCCTATGCAAATATTCCTCCTTAACGTCGGTCGAATGACTGGGGTAGGCGGAGCCTAGGAGGGATCATGTGACCAGCTTTGCTGGGCTCTTTGCCATTTCCTGTTGGGGAAGAGAATATCCCACAAGTAAGGATGACGCCGTGGACCGGACACACCGTTGGAGAAAGTAATTTATCAGGTAAACATAAATTCTGTTTTTCCGTCCTAGCCCGTAGGGCTCTGTGGCTGAAGTCATGATCTGCAAACATGACCTCTAAATCTAGGCTTCTATCCCTTCTTTTTCAGGTAAAGATCCTATTTGGTCCAGGACTGGTCTCAATCATATCCACGGTCACGGGAGGCAAGGCTGTCTTCCTGCCACAGGTTAAGAAGGCTAAACCTAAGGGACCTACTTTTCGTCCCTTTTCGTTCGGACAGGGCCCTTCGCCAGCAGTCCGCGGCGAAAGCAGAGCAGTCCAAGGGAACTTGGAAGCCAGCTCAGACAAAATCGGCATAAAGGGGCGGCCCCCAACCGGTCAACGGACCAAGTAGGGGGCAGATTATCTCTCTTCTCAGAAGTTTGGTTGCTGGATGTTCAGGACCCTTGGGTTCTGGAGGTCATCGCCCAGGGGCAGATTCCTCCTGCCAAACCTGTCTTCAAGTCCAGAGAAGATGGATGTCTTTCTAGAATGCGTGAGGGATCTCTCTTCTCTGTGAGTAATTGTACCAGTACCTCCAGCAGAGAGAGGTCTAGGGTACTATTCAAACCTTTTCGTGGTCCCAAAGAAGGGCACGTTCTGCACAATTCTGGACTTAAAATGTTTAAACAAGTTTCTGGCCGTTCCATCATTCAAAATGGAAACAATCAGATCTATTCTGCCCCTAGTTCAAGAGGGACAGTTCATGACAACAATAGACTTGAAGGATGCCTACCTTCATGTGCCAATCCACAGGGATCACTTCAGGTTCCTGAGATTTGCGTTTCCGGACCAACACTTCCAGTTTGTGGCCCTTCCCTTTGGTCTGGCGACGGCCCCGAGAGTCTTCACAAAAGTTCTGGGGGGCGCTGCTTGCAGTAGCAAGATTGAGGCATTGCTGTGGCGCCCTATCTGGATAACATCCTAGTCCAGGCACCGCCGTCCAGTCTCGCAGAGGAACACTCGAGGGCTGCTCTTCTCCTCAAATCTCACGGATGGAAGATAAACTCACGAAAGAGTTAACTAGTTCCCAGCAACAGGGTGGAATTCCTGGGCACGATAAAAGACTCTATATCCATGAAGATATTTCTAACAGATCAGCGACGCAGGAAGATTGCGTCCACCTGTCTTGTCCTTCAGTCCTCCTCAAGACCCTCTGTGCTCAGTGTATGGAGGTGATTGGGCTCATGATATCCAGCATTGATGTCATTCCATTCGCCAGGTTCCATCTCAGACCTCTTCAGCTGTGTATGTTGAAGCAGTGGAACGGCGATCACTCAGACCTATCCCAACAGATTTCTCTGGATGAGGGAATCCCTCTCTTAGTGGATCCGTCCGGAACAACACTCCCAAGGGACATCCTTCCTGAGACCATCCTGGGAGATTGTGACCATGGACGCGAGTCTGGCAGGATGGGGGGCTGTTTGGGGTGCCAGGATGGCACAAGGAAGGTGGACTCGAGAGGAGTTTCTCCTCCCGATCAATATTCTGGAACTTAGAGCCATTGAAAGCTTGGCCTTTCCTCGGGTCGTTCAGCTTCATCAGATTCCAGACAGACATTACCTCGGTGGCCTACATCAACCATCAGGGGGGACGAGAAGCTCTCTAGCAATGGAGGAGGTATCTCTGATATTGGTATGGGCAGATTCCCACAACTGCTCGCTATCAGCAATCCACATTCTGGGTGGGGACAACTGGGAAGCGGATTATCTCAGCAGACAATCCTTCCATCCTGGGGTATGGTCCCTCCACCCGAGGTATTTGCGGGGATCTGTCGCATATGGGGGACGCCGGAGATAGATCTCATGACGTCCAGACTCAATTGCAAGCTACCCAAATACGGGTTGCAGTCCAGGGATCCCCAGGCAGAGCTGGGCGGTGCCTTGGGGGTTCAACCTAGTTAACATTTTTCCACCGTTGCCACTTCTGCCTCGTGTAGTGGCCCGCATCAAACAGGAGCAAGCTTCGGCTATACTGTTCGCTCTGGCGTGGCCGCGGAGGACGTGGTTTGCGGATCTGGTAAGGATGTCATCTTCTCCGCCATCGAGGTTACCCTGTCACAAGGATCTGCTGGTACAGGGTCCCATCCAACATCAAAACCTAGATTCTCTGAGGCTGATTGCGTGGAGATTGAACACTTAGTCTTAGCCAAGAGAGGACTCTGAGAGAGTGATTGATACTCTCGTTCAGGCCAGGAAGCCGGTCTCTCATCGCATCTATCATAAGGTGTAGAGGACTTAATTGTCCTGGTGTGAGAAACATGGATATCCTTGGCACAAGGTTAAGGTATCTAGGATTCTGTCCTTTCTCCAGGATGGGTTGGAGAAGGGGCTTGCTGCCAGTTCCTTAAAGGGACAGATTTCTGCGTTATCTGTTTTGTTGCACAAGAGGCTCGCAGAGCTTCCTGATATTCAGTCTTTTGTTCAGGCTCTGTCTAAAATCAGGCCTGTCTTTAGACATTCTGCTCCACCCTGGAGCTTGAACTTGGTTCTTAAGGTGTTGTACAGGGTTCTGTTTGAACCTATGCACTCTATTGACATTAAGATTCTTTCTTGGAAGGTTTTCTTCCTGTTGGCTATTGCATCGGCACGCAGAGTATCTGAGTTGGCAGCCTTGCAATGTGAGCCTCCTGGTTTTTTTTCTCTGGTTTGGAATTTTTTCCCAAGGTTGTGTCTAACCGTAACATCAATCAGGAAATAGTTGTTCCTTCTTTGTGTCCTAACCCTTCTTCCCCTAAGGAGAGGTTACTCCATAATTTGGATGTGGTTCGAGCCTTGAAGTTTTATCTTCAGGCTACGAAGGATTTCAGGGAAGGGAGAAAGGCTTTGGTGTACTCAGGATAGGGTCCGCCTCCTTTTTACCCTCCCGTTTTTTCATTCAGTGTCCTCTAGAGCTTGGGTATTTCCCATAAGTAATGAATGAAGCCATGGACTCTCCTCCCCTTTAGATGGAAAACATAACTTATGCTTACCTGATAATTTCATTTCCATTGTGGGGAGGAGAGTCCACGGCTCCCGCCCGTTTCTCCGGTAGGCAACCTAAATTTAGTTTTATTCTTCTGGCACCATTTATACCCTGATATTTCTCCTACTGTTCCTTGTTCCCTTGGCAGAATGAATGAGGGGGGGAGTGGGGGAGGTATTTAAGCCTTTGGCTGGGGTGTCTTTGCCTCCTCCTGGTGGCCAGGTTTTTTTAATTCCCACAAGTAATGAATGAAGCCGTGGACTCTCCTCCCCACGATGGAATTAAATTATCAGGTAAGCATAATATATGGTTTTTTTAATATTGTATAGGATCCATACCAACCACATATTTAAGTGAAAAATCCAATCAAACTTTCATGTAATTGCAAAGAAGAAATTTTTCGGCAAATGTTCTGGAAGTGAGTCATTTGCTTGGTTTTGAGAAAATTGATTTTTAATCAAAATGGTGCTGAGAGAGATCCACAATTTTTAACTAAAGTTTTTGCTTACATCAATCCAGACAGGGCATTTCTCTGCCATCCTTTTTCCCCCTCATCTCTCTTCATTGAGAGAGAAAAATCTAGTGAGTTGTGTGAATATGTTGCATCAAGTGTTGTCATACGTAATAGTAAGGGTCTGTATCTGGTTAGTCATCGTAAACTAGATAGATTGTTCCCTTTATCAATAAAACCTTTGGTAATCAGATTTGGCAAGGCTTAAACTTTTAGTGAAAAGCACAAGTTTATTACCTTATATGAAGTAATCATCACAAAACTCTGTAGGAAAAGAGGATTAAGTGATCCTTAAAGGGACAGTCAAGTCCAAAAAAAACTTTCATGTTTCAAATAGGGCATGTAATTTTTAACAACTTTCCAATTTACTTTTATCACCTATTTTGCTTCGTTCTTTTGGTATTCTTAGTTGAAAGCTAGACCTAGGAAGGCTCATATGATAATTGCTAAGCCCTTGAAGGCCGCCTCTAATCACATGCTTTTGTATTTGCTTTTCACAGCAGGGGAGAGCTAGTTCAAGTAAACCCTATAGATAACATTGTGAGCACGCCCGTGAATTGTGGCAGACACTGCACTAATTGGCTAAAATAAAAGTCAATAGATAATAAATAAAATGTCATGTGATCAGGGGGCTGTCAGAAGATGTTTAGATACAAGTTAATCACAGAGGTAAAAAGTGTATTATTATAACTGTGTTGGTTATGCAAAACTGGGAAATGGGTAATAAAGGGATTATCTTTCTTTTAAAGCAACAAAAATTCTGGTGTTGACTGTCCCTTTAAGTAACGCTTCCTTAGTTAGGTGCAAGACCGTTCCTGTCCATAAGCACAGAGTTTATAGTTTGTCTTTTTTCTACTCTGTTTACTTTTGAGATAAGAAACGTGTTTGTTTCTCCTCTGGTGGAAGTGAATATAGAAGCAGTTAGTGCATTTTCTTGTCTTTAGGGTTTAGATGAGGTAGGACTTGAGGAATGATGTTTTTGTACTGATGCTTGTATAGTGGTGGGGTGTGACTTAATGCAGAGGATTTGTGGGAAACCTAAAGGAACATTAAACACTACATTTCATGCACCTCCCTCTAATCATGGGTTCCGCCATTATGGGACCTAGGTGTTACACTGCAGGTATCTGAAGGAGTATTGCTGCTCATGTGCAAACATGTCAGCAATGGAATGCAACAAAATTTCAGCATGGCAGCACCCATAATTAGGAGGTGGGGAATATTCTCAATACTATACGTATAAAATGTACTTGGTGTTTAATCTCCCTTTAAGGCATGTTTTTTCACCTTCTTAACCCTAATCTCCACTGGGCTAGATTCCCTCTGTTCTCTCTCCATACTTCCTACCCTTTGTCACACTTATATTATCTCCCTACCCCTCTCATTTTGCTTCCTCTCTTTCCTCTCCTGCCCCATCTTATTTTACACCCTTACCTCTCTTGTCCACTTCTCTCTCCCATTCTTCTCTTCTATGTAACCATTGCTCATCTTACTTTACTCAAGTAAACTAGTCCTCTTCCCTCTTTTCATGCATTCTATCTCCCATCATTCTTTCTCACTTCTTTCACTTCTGCTTAGCCACCAGTTCTTTCAGGGTTTTTGTAATTCATAAAGGTTATACTTCGGTTTAAAATAAAAGTATAATCTTTACAGAAAAAATGTAGGTTTAATCTGCATAGGCTTTGTTTAATAGTAACCATAATTCAGCTTGCATCCTTGGTCCAGCCCAGTCCTATTTCTATATGATTGTCTCTTTGAACTTTTAGAGAGGTTATTGGCTCCTTTGCCTAAATTTTTACTCACTCCCCATACGCTTCTAAACATTGTTTCCAAAATTAGGTCAACATAGTTTTTAAATTAATATATTTGAAACAAATTAGGAATTATTTTCAATTTAACATTTGATTCAGTGCCGCTGCTCGTCTTGGGCCATTGCCCTGTGGTTTTAACTTCAGAGGAATTGAAGCAGCAGAGCTCAGCTGAACACACCGTTACCAAATAGGGATTGTCATATTGCGTTACTAAGATGTTTTCTATGCGTATAGGTACATCACACGCACATTAATTTATTAACTCTGTCCCTTGAAGGCTAACACAGAGCTACAATCTGTTGAACACATTATATTTATTATCAGTTTTTGAATCAGGGAGGACAGTTCTGGAAGATGCAGGTAAATATTTAATTTAATATTACAAGAAATACAGTAATAGTTTTCTACATGAATTATTAAAATTCCAGCCCTTAATGTTTTATTTTTTCTTTCTTTTTTTTCTCTTTTGCTTTTAGGAACCATTTCTCACCGGCTAGCTAGTGGGAAAGTCAGTTTTGTTCATTGATAAAAGCAGCATTAATGTCAAAATTACTAAGGCATTTGCCTGGTCAATCACATTTATGCAGCATAGTCTTTCTATTTTTATTTTATTTTTTTAATGTCTGCAGAAAAATATATAATTGCACACAAAATGGGGACACTATTTTTCATTGCACTTTCCTAATGAAACATTGTATGGAGGATTTAATTTTCAGTTTAATGTCCCTTTTTAAACACAAATGTTTAAATGTGCATTATACAAACATATTCTAAACTACAATTACAGCCTGAAGTAGAAAACTGGCATTTTCTGTAAGCCTCTGTTTAAAACATTGGGCAAGATTACAAGTCGCACGTTATAAGTTTTCCGCACACAATGCGATCTTTACACAATCAATTTCCATTGCTCAGCTATTACAAGTTTTGAAAAATCGTGATTACACGCGCACATTCACCTTTTACGCAAAAATCCTTTTCGCACTCGAAGAGCTGTGGTCAACATTTTTGCGCAACACTTGAAAAATACATTGCAAAGTACACTTACACTCATATTAACACTGTCTAATAAAAAAAAATTTAAAAAAAATATTGCGCAAAAAAGTTATAAGAGCTCAAAGAAACGAGATCTCTGGTGTAAGAAATAAAAAGCCAACACAGGGATTTTACATTGACATACATACACATATATTGAGAAACATGGTTTTACATGTATAGAGATATGTTTAACTATGGAGATAATGAAATGATTTCTCTTGTAAGGTGTATCCAGTCCACGGATCATCCATTACTTGTGGGATATTCTCCTTCCCAACAGGAAGTTGCAAGAGGACACCCACAGCACAGCTGCTATATAGCTCCTCCCCTAACTGCCATATCCAGTCATTCTCTTGCAACTCTCAACAAAGATGGAGGTAGTAAGAGGAGAGTGGTAAAATATAGTTAGTTTTTTTCTTCAATCAAAAGTTTGTTATTTTCAAATAGTACCGGAGTTGTACTATTTTATCTCAGGCAGTATTTAGAAGAAGAATCTGCCTGCGTTTTCTATGATCTTAGCAGCTTGTAACTAAGATCCACTGCTGTTCTCACGTATGTCTGAGGAGTGAGCTAACTTCAGAGGTAGAATGGCGTGCAGGTTATCCTGCTATTGAGGTATATGCAGTTTTTTTTTGGTTTTTTTTAAATATTTTTTATTGAGACAAACAAAGCAGAGTAAAGTGATACAGCTCCACAAGAGTATGTGCATAGGTATTACAAACATATAAAGGTAAACAATGAATCTTAGATGTTGGTATGATAGAGATTAGCTTGCTCTTTTCACATACATAGTTTTTTTATTGCTGAAGAATATGAGTGTGGAGTTGCTTAGAGAGGAATATAGGGTCTCTTTTTAATGTTATATGGGATATAATGAATATAAGTTAACAAAGCTATATCCCTGCTTCGTAGTGGGATGGGGCAAGAGAACCACTCCTTGTAGACTGAAATGTGTTTTAAGGAGTAATATGGTAAGAGATCTACTAGTCTACTTGTGGTAAAGAATACCTTTATCTAATAGCTGGCGGGGACTTTTGGAATAATCGTGGGATCTGTGTCGGTAAGGGGATATAGCTTAACAAGAATATTGTAAGAGGAGGAAAGACTACAGCGGACAAGAGCCGCTTAAATTAAAGAAAAGTGGGTATAGGACCCAGTATTGGGGGGGGGGGGCGTAGCTATTCTGGAACTCTCTACATGGAATGTAGCTGGTACAAAAAAAATATAAAAGTATGAGAATATAAAAAGGAGGAAGTGGGGAGGCTGAGCCTGATAATTACTCTAGATATATGTTTGGAGTCTAAAGGGCGGGGGGAGGGAGACTTGCTTGTGCTTAATTAGATATTCTCTAATCTCAACCATGGGGAGTTTGGCTTACAAGATAAGGGGCAGTAGGTGCATTCTGACACAGTAGCGTCTCTTGGGTGACAGTTATTACATAGACCAACATTAGTTATGCATAGTTATCACATACAGTACAGTCAATTTATCTAGCCAGAACATAATAGAGCCAAGCTAGAATCAGAAAACTTTTAAATTAAACTCCATTCAGCATGAGTGACAAAAGTGATTTCAGCAAACTGGTAGGTAGTCAGTTTGCATGAGAGGGAGCAATTGTCAGTGTCTAGCTTGGCATAACAAGGTGATAGTTCAAATAAAACAGGCTTGGCTACCTCCTAAGTTGTTTGACATCTAGGGTTGTTATAACACGATACAGGGCTAAACAATAGTGTAGACTAACTTTTCATACTCTATATATAGCAAGCATGTACTGAAATTTTTTTTTATTTTTTTTTTTGAGGGACGTAGTTTCATATGATTTAACTAATAGCAGAGGAGCTAGACAAATTCCATTAATATGGCCCATACATGACTTTTCTATATTAGCTAAGAGCAAAAAAGGGGGGGCAATAATGTGTAACCCTGACAGAGTGACTTCATATTAAATAAAACAAAACTCTATATCTAAATTTAATTATGCATCTTAAGGAATAGGAACTTATAACATGGTAAACAGTCATTAATGACCTAACTAAAACCTGGAAGGCTATGTAGATAGGTAGTAGCGCTCAGCCCACCCCGGATTTCGGGTGAGCCAAGTAGAATAGCATCAAAATG
The DNA here is from genome assembly GCF_027579735.1 of Bombina bombina. Classification (NCBI taxonomy): domain Eukaryota; kingdom Metazoa; phylum Chordata; class Amphibia; order Anura; family Bombinatoridae; genus Bombina; species Bombina bombina. Next base: position 1,091,017,099 of record NC_069502.1, read on the forward strand.
GAGATGAGATGCCATGTCAATCCCAGATCCTGCGACTGTGTCACTAAGTAAACAACATAGTCCTGGGGAGAACAGGTTAGTGAGACGTGCTCCATCTCTAGCAAAGTCTGAGCTGATTCTGACGTCTTCTCTCCCCTCCTGCTGAGGATCATCTCAGATAAGGTAGCGTGTAGGGACCCGGCTTCTGGGCGGTTGTGAGAGAATGTCTCGCGTTCTAAGGGTGCCAAATGCGTCGGTGTATGCTTAGTCTGCACGGCAGTCAGGTCAGCGTCTCTCGCCCACTGACTACCAGCTGCCTCTGAGGTGGCCATCAAGATCTCCTGCTGCGGGGTCGTCCGTGGTTCCTGCGTTAGTTGCTTAGCTAGGTCAAGTAGCGCTAAGAAGCTTTGCCGCACATCAGAGAAGTGGTCATCTAGATGTGACAGCCTCGTATCCTCCTCTTTGTCTGTGAGTTCCATGTCGTCGGGAGGTCAATACAAGCACCGATAAGTATCTGCAGGGAGATGTTGAGAACTCTGTCGCCCTCCACCTTCCCCTGAAGCAGTGTGTACCAGACACCAGCGGGAAGGGGAAATCGGGGGGGTGGGGGTTCAGCCGCTCCTAACTTGAAACCCAAAGTGCGCTGTTAAAGTGAGGCCGTGTTGATAAAACTGGAATGTAGTAGAGGCTTGGGTATAAGTCAAATGATAGTCTCAAAGTCTCGTTAGTCTACTACTCACTACTGAACAGTGAGGTACATCATTCCGTTTTAGTGAGGAAGTAGAGAAGGCCTAAAATGGTGGCTCAGCTTCACAATGGTTCAGAGCTGCGTCATACCGGAGCATAATGTCAGAGCTTCCTTATTTTAGTCTCACGCAAACTGGCTTATGTTCCACTTGATAATATGTCGGAATTATGGATAAGTTAAGTATAGTCATTAGGAGATGGAGACTTTTAGTAGGTTAATATAAGATTCTTTTGGAGAGCTCAGTGTAGAGACGTCTTCTCCTCTTGGCAGTTAGCTCCGCCCCCGTATATGCAGTTTTAAGTTTTTCTAGGGACTAGAAAATGCTGCTGGTACCTGATTAATGTAAGTTAAGCCTAAAAACAGTGATTTAATAGCGACTTGTATCAGGCTTACTACCAGAGATATATACTCTGATAATATGGCAATATAAAACGTTTGCTGGCATGTTTAATCGTTTTTATATATGCTTTGGTGATAAAACTTATTGGGGCCTAGTTTTTTCCACATGGCTGGCTTGATTTTTGCCTAGAAACAGTTTCCTGAGGCTTTCCACTGTTGTAGTATGAGTGGGAGGGGCCTATTTTAGCGCTTTTTTGCGCAGTTAAAATTACAGACAGAGACATTCAGCTTCCCTCAGCAGTCCCCTGCATGCTATAGGACATCTCTGAAGGGCTCTAAAGGCTTCAAAAGTTGTTTATTGAGGAAGGTAGGGCCACAGCTGAGCTGTGGCAGTTGTTGTGACTGTTTAAAAAACGTTTATTTCGGGGGGGGTTTATCTGTTTTTTGCATTAAGGGGTTAATCATCCATTTGCAAGTGGGTGCAATGCTCTGCTAACCTATTACATACACTGTAAAAATGTAGTTTGATTTACTGCCTTTTTTCACTGTTTTTCAAATTTTCAAAGTACCGTTTTTTATATTTGCTTGTTAACTTGATTTAAAGTGTTTTCCAAGCTTGCTAGTCTCATTGCTAGTCTGTACAAACATGTCTGACATAGAGGAAACTCCTTGTTCATTATGTTTAAAAGCCATGGTGGAACCCCATATGAGAATGTGTACTAAATGTATTGATTTCACTTTAAATAATAAAGATCAGCTTTTGTCTTTAAAAAATTTATCACCAGAGGATTCTGACGAGGGGAAAGTTATGCCGACTAACTCTCCCCACGTGTCAGACCCTTTGACTCCCGCTCAAGGGACTCCCGCTCAAATGGCGCCAAGTACATCAAGGACGCCCATAGCGATTACTTTACAAGACATGGCGGCAGTCATGAATAATACACTGTCAGCGGTATTAGCCAGACTACCTGAATTTAGAGGAAAGCGTGATAGCTCTGGTGTTAGGCGTAATACAGAGCATACAGATGCTTTAAGAGCCATGTCTGATACTGCCTCACAATATGCAGAAGCTGAGGAAGAAGAGCTTCAGTCTGTGGGTGATATCTCTGACTCGGGGAAACCTGATTCTGATATTTCTACTTTTAAATTTAAGCTTGAGAACCTCTGTGTTTTGCTTAGGGAGGTTTTAGCTGCTCTGAATAACTGTGACACAATTGCAGTGCCAGTGAAATTGTGTAGACTGGATAAATATTTTGCAGTGCCGGTGTGTACTGAGGTTTTTCCAATACCTAAAAGGTTTACAGAAATTATTAATAGAGAGTGGGATAGACCCGGTGTGCCGTTTTCCCCCCCCCCCCCTCCTATTTTTAGAAAAATGTTTCCCATAGACGCCACCACACGGGACTTATGGCAAACGGTCCCTAAGGTGGAGGGAGCAGTTTCTACTTTAGCAAAGCGTACTACTATCCCTGTCGAGGACAGTTGTGCTTTTTCAGATCCTATGGATAAAAAATTAGAGGGTTACCTTAAGAAAATGTTTATTCAACAAGGTTTTATCCTGCAGCCCCTTGCATGCATTGCTCCTGTCACTGCTGCTGCGGCGTTCTGGTTTGAGTCTCTGGAAGAGGCTTTACAGACAACGACTCCATTGGATGACATACTTAACAAGCTTAGAGCACTTAAGCTAGCTAATTCTTTTGTTTCTGATGCCATTGTTCATTTGACTAAACTAACGTTTAGCTAAACTAACTAAAAGCTAAGAATTCTGGATTTGCCATCCAGGCGCGTAGGGCGCTATGGCTCAAATCTTGGTCAGCTGACGTGACTTCAAAGTCTAAACTACTTAACATTCCCTTCAAGGGGCAGACCCTATTCGGGCCTGGTTTGAAGGAAATTATTGCTGACATTACTGGAGGTAAAGGTCATGCCCTTCCTCAGGACAGGTCCAAATCAAGGGCCAAACAGTCTAATTTTCGTGCCTTTCGAAACTTCAAGGCAAGTGCAGCATCAACTTCCTCTGCTACAAAACAAGAGGGAACCTTTGCTCAGTCCAAGACGGCCTGGAAACCTAACCAGTCCTGGAACAAAGGCAAGCAGGCCAAAAAGCCTGCTGCTGCCTCTAAGACAGCATGAAGGAATGGCCCCCTATCCGGTAACGGATCTAGTAGGGGGCAAACTTTCTCTCTTCGCCCAGGCGTGGGCAAGAGATGTTCAGGATCCCTGGGCGTTGGAGATTATATCTCAGGGGTATCTTCTGGACTTCAAGGCTTCTCCTCCATAAGGGAGATTTCACCTTTCACGATTATCTGTCAACCAGATAAAGAAAGAGGCATTCTTACACTGTGTGCAAGACCTCCTAGTTATGGGAGTGATCCATCCAGTTCCAAAGGAGGAACAGGGACAGGGATTTTACTCAAATCTGTTTGTGGTTCCCAAAAAAAGAGGGAACCTTCAGACCAATCTTGGAACTAAAGATCTTAAACAAATTCCTCAGAGTTCCATCATTCAAAATGGAAACTATTCGGACCATCCTACCTATGATCCAGGAGGGTCAATATATGACTACGGTGGATCTAAAGGATGCTTACCTTCACATTCCGATACACAAAGATTATCATCGGTTCCTAAGGTTTGCCTTTCTGGACAGGCATTACCAGTTTGTGGCTCTTCCCTTCGGGTTAGCTACAGCCCCAAGAATTTTTACAAAGGTTCTGAGGTCGCTTCTGGCGGTCCTAAGGCCGCGGGGCATAGCAGTGGCCCCTTATATAGACGACATCCTGATACAGGCGTCAAACTTCCAAATTGCCAAGTCTCATACGGACATAGTTCTGGCATTTCTGAGGTTGCATGGGTGGAAAGTGAACGAGGAAAAGAGTTCTCTGTCCCCACTCACAAGAGTTTCCTTCCTAGGGACTCTGATAGATTCTGTAGAAATGAAAATTTACCTGACGGAGTCCAGGTTATCAAAACTTCTAAATTCTTGCCGTGTTCTCCATTCTATTCCACGCCCTTCGGTGGCTCAGTGCATGGAGGTAATCGGCTTAATGGTAGCGGCAATGGACATAGTTCCGTTTGCGCGCCTACATCTCAGACCGCTGCAACTATGCATGCTCAGTCAGTGGAATGGGGATTACACAGATTTGTCCCCTCTTCTAAATCTGGATCAAGAGACCAGATATTCTCTTCTCTGGTGGCTATCTCGGGTCCATCTGTCCAAAGGTATGACCTTTCGCAGGCCAGATTGGACAATTGTAACCACAGATGCCAGCCTTCTAGGTTGGGGTGCAGTCTGGAACTCCCTGAAGGCTCAGGGATCGTGGACTCTGGAGGAGAAACTCCTCCCAATAAATATTCTGGAATTGAGGGCAATATTCAATGCTCCTCAGGCTTGGCCTCAGTTAACAACCCTGAGGTTCATCAGATTTCAGTCGGACAACATCACGACTGTGGCTTACATCAACCATCAAGGGGGAACAAGGAGTTCCTTAGCGATGTTAGAAGTCTCCAAAATAATTTGCTGCGCAGAGAAACACTCTTGCCACCTATCAGCGATCCGTATCCCAGGTGTAGAGAACTGGGAGGCGGATTTTCTAAGTTGTCAGACTTTTCATCCGGGGGAGTGGGAACTCCATCCGGAGGCGTTTGCTCAATTGATTCATCGTTGAGGCAAACCAGAACTGGATCTCATGGCGTCTCGCCAGAACGCCAAGCTTCCTTATTACGGATCCAGGTCCAGGGACCCGGAAGCGACGCTGATAGATGCTCTAGCAGCGCCTTGGTCTTTCAACCTGGCTTAAGCGTTTCCACCGTTTCCTCTGCTCCCTCGACTGATTGCCAAAATCAAGCAGGAGAGAGCATCAGTGATTTTGATAGCGCCTGCGTGGCCACGCAGGACCTGGTATGCAGACCTAGTGGACATGTCCTCCTTTCCACCTTGGACTCTACCTTTGAGACGAGACCTTCTACTTCAAGGTCCTTTCAATCATCCAAATCTAATTTCTCTGAGACTGACTGCATGGAGATTGAACGCTTGATTTTATCAAAGCGTGGCTTCTCCGAGTCTGTCATTGATACCTTAATACAGGCACGAAAGCCTGTTACCAGGAAAATTTACCTTAAGATATGGTGTAAATATCTTTATTGGTGTGAATCCAAGAGTTACTCATGGAGTAAGGTTAGGATTCCCAGGATATTGTCTTTTCTCCAAGAGGGTTTGTAGAAAGGATTATCAGCTAGTTCTTTGAAGGGACAGATCTCTGCACTGTCTATTCTTTTGCACAAGCGTCTGGCTGATGTTCCAGACGTTCAAGCGTTGGTTAGAATCAAGCCTGTGTTTAAACCTGTTGCTCCCCCATGGAGCTTAAATTTGGTTCTTAAAGTTCTTCAAGGGGTTCCGTTTGAACCTCTTCATTCCATAGATATCAAACTTTTATCTTGGAAAGTTCTTTTTTTGATGGCTATTTCCTCGGCTCGTAGAGTCTCCGAGTTATCGGCTTTACAATGTGATTCTCCTTATCTGATCTTCCATGCAGATAAGGTAGTTCTGCGTACAAAACCTGGCTTTTTGCCTAAGGTGGTATCTACTAAGAATATCAATCAAGAGATTGTTGTTCCATCATTGTGTCCTAATCTTTCTTCAAAGAAGGAACGTCTTTTACATAATCTGGACGTGGTTCGTGCTTTAAAGTTTTACTTACAAGCTACTAAAGATTTTCGTCAAACATCTGCTTTGTTTGTTGTTTACTCTGGACAGAGGAGAGGTCAAAAGGCTTCGGCAACCTCTTTCTTTTTGGCTAAGAAGCATAATCCGCTTAGCCTATGAGACTGCTGGACAGCAGCCTCCTGAAAGGATTACAGCTCATTCTACTAGAGCTGTGGCTTCCACTTGAGGCTTCTGTTGAACAGATTTGCAAGGCGGCGACTTGGTCTTCGCTTCATACTTTTTCCAAATTCTACAAATTTGATACTTTTGCTTCTTCGGAGGCTATTTTTGGGAGAGAGGTTTTACAGGCAGTGGTACCTTCCGTTTAAGTACCTGCCTTGTCCCTCCCTTCATCCGTGTACTTTAGCTTTGGTATTGGTATCCCACAAGTAATGGATGATCCGTGGACTGGATACACCTTACAAGAGAAAACACAATTTATGCTTACCTGATAAATTTATTTCTCTTGTGGTGTATCCAGTCCACGGCCCGCCCTGTCATTTTAAGGCAGGTCAAAATTTTAGATTAAACTACAGTCACCACTGCACCCTATGGTTTCTCCTTTCTCGGCTTGTTTCGGTCGAATGACTGGATATGGCAGTTAGGGGAGGAGCTATATAGCAGCTCTGCTGTGGGTGTCCTCTTGCAACTTCCTGTTGGGAAGGAGAATATCCCACAAGTAATGGATGATCCGTGGACTGGATACACCACAAGAGAAATAAATTTATCAAGTAAGCATAAATTGTGTTTTTACATTACAATCTTATGCATATTAATATTCGCATATAGATCTCGAGATATCTAGATATCATATACATATCTCTCTATAAATAGATATATCATCACATATATAGAGAAATATTTATTTATAAATAAATAGAACATATTCCTTTACAAAAACATTTTCGCAATATGAAATATTCGCATTTTCATTTACACTTTTCAAGGAGAATACATCAAGGACTTTGCGCAACATATTAGGGTTTTTGTCTGTTTATTTTTTTATTTTATTTTTTGTCTTCTCCATTGACTTCTATGGGGAATACGTGAACGTGCATGTGATTTGGCTATTTAGATTACGCGGCTTAACGAGCTTGCAAAATAAATTATTTCTTTCATATAGGAGTTTACAAGCTAGTTAATGATGGGATATACATTCCTACCAGGAGGGAGCAAAGTTTCCCAAACATCAAATGCCTATAAATACAACCCCCACCTCACTCATACCTCAGTTTTAAAAACTTTGCCTTCCTAGGAGGTGGTGAAGCATGAATTCACCTATGGAAATTTATTCATAAGGTTTTCTGCAAATCAACTTGTAATAGCTGCGCAACCCCAAATGCGAAAACACCATAACGTGCGCTGTGTTTTCGCAACTGATTTGCTGCGCGACTTGCCCAACGTGTATTATTCTGCACATACTACACACAAGCAGATTATACTAATCAATGTCTCACACAAACAGACATCTGCTAAGTCTGGGCACTACTGGTATACATTTTAGGAACCTCTATTACTAAATATTTCCAAGTTTCTAATGCGTCACAACATGTTTCTTAAACTCCTTTGAATTCCTAAATTTGCTTTTGCAACATCTGTTGCACCTCAGTGAGTCTACTAATGTAATATGTATTAGAAGGGGGTAATATGCTAAAGTTAGGAATATGAAGGCAATTGTGTGCCACTAGTCATTTGTCTATAGCAAACCATCAATGGGACCATTGATTATAGTATAAATGCATAATCAAGAAAAGCATGATTAGAAGACAATGCAATTGCGCATTACCTGTGTCATGTGACAGCCGTCTCATATGTATGTAATGTGTAATCTTGCACATGCTCAGTAGCAAGCGATGCCTTTTTAAAGTATGTGCATAAGACTGTCCACAAATTGATGATGTAAGTAAATTGGAATGTTTTTTTTGTTTGTTTTTTATTTATTATTTTAAATTTCCCATTCTATCTAAAAATGAAAGTGTAATTTTGACTTTCATGTTCCTTTAAACACTTGAAATATATGGTTAAAGTAAGATACCACCACCAACAATTTTAAAGAGAATTCTAAGTTTAGCAAATAGAGAATGTAGCATCAGAATGAGCATACAGTTATTAGTTATCTGGGGATCGTGACACCATAGGTTATTCTGATTCCCTGTTCAATGGTTAGTTGCTTAAGGAAAATATTATCCTCTTCAAATTATTTTCTGTGTTGAAATGAATATTTAGTACGTAATGTTCTTCTGTTGGATGGATTTTTGAATTTGAATGTTAAGCCTGTGGTATTTGTATTTTCAGCGGTAATGTGGATGAAGCCATAGAGTTTGTTGAGCCATTGTACAACTCAGCCGATCAAACTTCACAAATCACAAGTATGGCATATGTGTTCAAAAAGGTGATTGATGAAAACATGGAAACAGCACTAGATAAATGTAAGTTGGGACTTCTGTTTTTTTTTATCCATTGCTTTTGTGCGAATCAAAGTTCTAACCCAAAATTCTGCATCATTTGTAAAAGCCTGGTAATGCATTTGATTTCAATATGCTTTTAGTATAAGCCTCTTCTTTGTTACATGATGTTGTTCACCAAAGATGCTTGTTTTACATAGATGGACAGAAGAACGACTCTCATAATATAATTAGATCCATTTTGCCTACTATTTGGTCCACAGTTTGTTTTTTTTGGGGGGGTTTGTTTGTTATTGTCTTTTAAACATTGACTGATGCACAGGCATGGTGTTGACCTTACAGATAAAGAGTTTCAATTCAAGTATACAGACTAAACTAAAAGAGTTTCCTTTGTGGTGTTAACGGACCATGTATCATGTGATAGCCATCAGCCAATCACAAACACATAGGTATATACTGTGAATTCTTGCACATGCTCAGTAGGTGCTGGTGACTCAAAAAGTGTAAATATAAAAAGACTGCACATTTTGTTAATGGAAGTAAATTCTAAAGTTGTTTAAAACTGCATGCTCGATCTGAATCGGGAAAGTTTAATTTAGGCTTGAGTGTCCCTTAAATACAATAACTATAACCTAGATTACAAGTTTTGTTCTATAGAGGGTATTTAACGAATGCAACAAAAGTTGCGTTATTTCACCCTGCATAGTGCTTCCATTACAAGTTTTAGAAAAGCCGGCTTGTGCGTGCGATATGGTTGCGTTGAGCTCCATATCGCACAAAATACAAGCGCTGCTTTGACGTGCTCGTGCACGCTTCTCTCCATAAGACATCAATGGGGAGAGTGTGTTGGAAAAAACACCTGCGATCGCGGAATGAAAAGCTCCGTAACACAGCCCTATTGATGTCTATGGGGAAAAAAAGTTACTTTTAAACCTAACATAAACCCCACGTCTAAACACCAATAATCTGCTGCCCCTGACACCTACATAATGTTATTAACCCCTAATCTGCCGCTCCCGATATCGCTGCCACTATACTAAAGTTATTAACCCCTATTCCGCCGCTCCCCGACATTGCCGCCACTAAATAGTTATTAACCCCTAAACCTCTGGCCTCCCACATCACTACCACTAAATAAAACTATTAACCCCTAAACCGCCAGCCCCCCACATCACAACAACCTAAATTAAACTAGTAACCCCTAAACCTAACACCCCCTAACTTTAGCATAATTAAAATGAAGCTAAATTAGTTACAATTATTAACTAAATAATACCTATTTAAATCTAAATACATTCTTACCTGTGGAATAAAACCTAAGCTAGCTACAATATAACTAATAGTTATATTGTAGCTAGCTTAGGTTTTATTTTTATTTCACAGGTAAGTTTGTATTTATTTTAACTAGGTAGACTAGTTAGTAAATAGTTATTAACTATTTACTAACTACCTAGTTAAAATAAATGCACACTTACCTGTGAAATAAAACCTAAGCTGCCTTACACTAAAACATAACATTACAAAAATAAAAAAACCTACCATTAAACCATACCATAAAAATAAAGTAAAACCTAATCTACCCATTGCCCTGAAAAGGGCATTTGTATGGGCAGCTCTTTTGCTGCCCATTAAAAATATAAAAAATGTCTATTCTAAAAAACAAACAAAAAAAAACACCCCAAAACGGAAAAAAAAAATTACACAAAATAACAAACAAATTATCAAAAATAATAACAATTATTCCTATACTAATACCCATTTAAAAAAAAAAAAACATGCCAAAATAAAAAAAACCTCATCTATAATAAATTATTAATAGCCCTTTAAAAAAAGGGCCTTTTGTAAGGCATTGCCCTAAGGAAATCGTCTTTCTTGCTTACAAATAAATACAAAGACCCACTAACATTACAAACCCCAAACCCACAAAATAAAAAAATAAAAAATATCTAAAAAAAAAAAAAAATAATCTACGCATTGCCCTGAAAAGGGCATTTGTATGGGCATTTTCCTTAAAAGGGCATTCAGCTCTTTTTCTGGCCCTTAAACGGGAATTCAGCTCTTTTAAGAGTGCCCACCCTAAACTAAAAAAAAACCCACCCCAAAAACCTTAAAAAAAAACCTAACTCTAACCCCTCTTTAGGTTCTCACATTTGTTGAAGTCCCGTTTGAACGATCTTCATCCATCGCGGGACAGGCATCTTCTTCATCCCTGCGGAGGCGGAGTGGCGATGCACGTAGGCAGCGGTCCAGGCCTGTTCAATTCAGCCCATAGGATTTAAGCAGCTCTCATTCTATTGGCTGATTCAAATCAGACCTCCGACTGGACATTTGCCTGGACCTCCTCCCGGAATTCAGCCTCAATCTCCGCCTCCGTGCATCACCCCTCTGCAGGGATGAAGAAGATGCCGGTCCCACTATGGATGAAGATGGAGTTGCCGGGACAAAGATCATTCAAGCGGGACTTCAACAACTGTGCGTACCTAAAGAGGGGTTAGAGTTAGCATTTTTTTAAGGTTTTTTGTGGTGGTTTTTTTTTTTAGATTAGGGTGGGCACTCTTTAAAGAGGGCAAGAAAAGAGCTGAATGCCCATACAAATGCCCTTCAGGGCAATGGGTAGATTAGTTTTTTTTAGATAGTTTTTTTTTTTGGGGGGGGGGGTTGTAATGTTAGTGGGACTTAGCATTTGTGAGCAAAAGAGCTGATTTCTTTAGGGCAATGCCCTACAAATGGACCTTTTAAGGGCTATTGGTAGTTTATTATAGATTAGATTTTTTATTTTGGGGTGTGGTTTTTTTTGTTTGTTTTTTTTAATGGGTATTAGAATTAATATAATTATTTTTTATAATTCGTTTATTTTGTGTAATTTTATTATTATTTCTCCAACATAGGTGTGTCCGGTCCACGGCGTCATCCTTACTTGTGGGATATTCTCTTCCCCAACAGGAAATGGCAAAGAGCCCAGCAAAGCTGGTCACATGATCCCTCCTAGGCTCCGCCTACCCCAGTCATTCTCTTTGCCGTTGTACAGGCAACATCTCCACGGAGATGGCTTAGAGTTTTTTAGTGTTTAACTGTAGTTTTTCATTATTCAATCAAGAGTTTGTTATTTTTAAATAGTGCTGGTACGTACTATTTACTCAGAAACAGAAAAGAGATGAAGAATTCTGTTTGTATGAGGAAAATGATTTTAGCAACCGTAACTAAAATCCATGGCTGTTCCACACAGGACTGTTGAGAGCAATTAACTTCAGTTGGGGGAACAGTTTGCAGTCCCTTGCTGCTTGAGGTATGACACATTCTAACAAGACGATGTAATGCTGGAAGCTGTCATTTTCCCTATGGGATCCGGTAAGCCATGTTTATTACGATTGTAAATAAGGGCTTCACAAGGGCTTATTTAAACTGTAGACTTTTTCTGGGCTAAATCGATTGATTATTAACACATATTTAGCCTTGAGGAATCATTTTATCTGGGTATTTTGATATAATAATATCGGCAGGCACTGTTTTAGACACCTTATTCTTTAGGGGCTTTCCCAAAGCATAGGCAGAGTCTCATTTTCGCGCCGGTGTTGCGCACTTGTTTTTGAGAGGCATGGCATGCAGTCGCATGTGAGAGGAGCTCTGATACTTATAAAAGACTTCTGAAGGCGTCATTTGGTATCGTATTCCCCTTTGGGTTTGGTTGGGTCTCAGCAAAGCAGATACCAGGGACTGTAAAGGGGTTTAAAGCTTAAAACGGCTCCGGTTCCGTTATTTTAAGGGTTAAAGCTTCCAAAATTGGTGTGCAATATTTTCAAGGCTTTAAGACGCTGTGGTGTAAATTTGGTGAATTTTGAACAATTCCTTCATGTTTTTTCGCAATTGCAGTAATAAAGTGTGTTCAGTTTAAAATTTAAAGTGACAGTAACGGTTTTATTTTAAAACGTTTTTTGTACTTTCTGATCAAGTTTATGCCTGTTTAACATGTCTGAACTACCAGATAGACTGTGTTCTGAATGTGGGGAAGCCAGAATTCCTATTCATTTAAATAAATGTGATTTATGTGATAATGACAATGATGCCCAAGATGATTCCTCAAGTGAGGGGAGTAAGCATGGTACTGCATCATTCCCTCCTTCGTCTACACGAGTCTTGCCCACTCAGGAGGCCCCTAGTACATCTAGCGCGCCAATACTCCTTACTATGCAACAATTAACGGCTGTAATGGATAATTCTGTCAAAAACATTTTAGCCAAAATGAACCCTTGTCAGCGTAAGCGTGGCTGCTCTGTTTTAGTTACTGAAGAGCATGACGACGCTGATATTAATATCTCTGAAGGGCCCCTAACCCAATCTGAGGGGGCCAGGGAGGTTTTGTCTGAGGGAGAAATTACTGATTTAGGGAACATTTCTCAGCAGGCTGAATCTGATGTGATTACATTTAAATTTAAATTGGAACATCTCCGCATTTTGCTTAAGGAGGTATTATCCACTCTGGATGATTGTGAAAATTTAGTCATCCCAGAGAAACTATGTAAAATGGACAAGTTCCTAGAGGTGCCGGGGCTCCCAGAAGCTTTTCCTATACCCAAGCGGGTGGCGGACATTGTTAATAAAGAATGGGAAAGGCCCGGTATTCCTTTCGTCCCTCCCCCCATATTTAAAAAATTGTTTCCTATGGTCGACCCCAGAAAGGACTTATGGCAGTCAGTCCCCAAGGTCGAGGGAGCGGTTTCTACTTTAAACAAACGCACCACTATTCCCATAGAGGATAGTTGTGCTTTCAAAGATCCTATGGATAAAAAATTAGAAGGTTTGCTTAAAAAGATGTTTGTTCAGCAGGGTTACCTTCTACAACCCATTTCATGCATTGTCCCTGTCACTACAGCCGCATATTTCTGGTTTGATGAACTGCTTAAGGTGCTCGATAGTGACTCTCCTCCTTATGAGGAGATTATGGACAGAATCAATGCTCTCAAATTGGCTAATTCTTTCACACTAGACGCCTCTTTGCAATTGGCTAAGTTAGCGGCTAAGAACTCTGGGTTTGCTATTGTGGCGCGCAGAGCGCTTTGGTTGAAATCTTGGTCGGCTGATGCGTCTTCCAAGAACAAGCTACTAAACATTCCTTTCAAGGGGAAAACGCTGTTTGGTCCTGACTTGAAAGAGATTATCTCTGATATCACTGGGGGTAAGGGCCACGCCCTTCCTCAGGATCGGCCCTTCAAGGCAAAAAATAGACCTAATTTTCGTCCCTTTCGTAAAAACGGACCAGCCCAAGGTGCTACGTCCTCTAAGCAAGAGGGTAATACTTCTCAGGCCAAGCCAGCTTGGAGACCAATGCAAGGCTGGAACAAGGGAAAGCAGGCCAAGAAACCTGCCACTGCTACCAAGACAGCATGAAATATTGGCCCCCGATCCGGGACCGGATCTGGTGGGGGGCAGACTCTCTCTCTTCGCTCAGGCTTGGGCAAGAGATGTTCTGGATCCTTGGGCGCTAGAAATAGTCTCCCAGGGTTATCTTCTGGAATTCAAGGGACTTCCCCCAAGGGGGAGGTTCCACAGGTCGCAGTTGTCTTCAGACCACATAAAAAGACAGGCGTTCTTACATTGTGTAGAAGACCTGTTAAAAATGGGAGTGATTCATCCTGTTCCATTAAGAGAACAAGGGATGGGGTTCTACTCCAATCTGTTCATAGTTCCCAAAAAAGAGGGAACGTTCAGACCAATCCTAGATCTCAAGATCTTAAACAAATTTCTCAAGGTTCCATCGTTCAAGATGGAAACCATTCGAACTATCCTTCCTTCCATCCAGGAAGGTCAATTTATGACCACGGTGGATTTAAAGGACGCGTATCTACATATTCCTATCCACAAGGAACATCATCGGTTCCTAAGGTTTGCATTCCTGGACAAACATTACCAGTTCGTGGCGCTCCCTTTCGGATTAGCCACTGCTCCAAGGATTTTCACAAAGGTACTAGGGTCCCTTCTAGCGGTGCTAAGACCAAGGGGCATTGCAGTAGTACCTTACCTGGACGACATTCTGATTCAAGCGTCGTCCCTTCCTCAAGCAAAGGCTCACACGGACATTGTCCTGGCCTTTCTCAGATCTCACGGCTGGAAAGTGAACGTGGAAAAGAGTTCTCTATCCCCGTCAACAAGGGTTCCCTTCTTGGGAACAATTATAGACTCCTTAGAAATGAGGATCTTTCTAACAGAGGCCAGAAAAACAAAGCTTCTGGACTCTTGTCGGATACTTCATTCCGTTCCTCTTCCTTCCATAGCTCAGTGCATGGAAGTGATCGGGTTGATGGTGGCGGCGATGGACATAGTTCCTTTTGCGCGCATTCATCTAAGACCATTACAACTGTGCATGCTCAGTCAGTGGAATGGGGACTATACAGACTTGTCTCCGAAGATACAAGTAAATCAGAGGACCAGAGACTCACTCCGTTGGTGGCTGTCCCTGGACAATCTGTCTCAAGGGATGATGTTCCACAGACCAGAGTGGGTCATTGTCACGACCGACGCCAGTCTGATAGGCTGGGGCGCGGTCTGGGGATCCCTGAAAGCTCAGGGTCTTTGGTCTCGGGAAGAATCTCTTCTACCGATAAATATTCTGGAACTGAGAGCGATATTCAATGCGCTCCAGGCCTGGCCCCAGCTTGCGAGGACCAGGTTCATACGGTTTCAATCAGACAACATGACGACTGTTGCGTACATCAACCATCAGGGGGGAACAAGGAGTTCCCTAGCGATGGAAGAAGTAACCAAAATTATTCTTTGGGCGGAGTCTCACTCCTGCCACCTGTCTGCTATCCACATCCCAGGAGTGGAAAATTGGGAAGCGGATTTTCTGAGTCGGCAGACATTGCATCCGGGGGAGTGGGAACTCCATCCGGAAATCTTTGCCCAAGTCACTCACCTGTGGGGCATTCCAGACATGGATCTGATGGCCTCTCGTCAGAACTTCAAAGTTCCTTGCTACGGGGCCAGATCCAGGGATCCCAAGGCGGCTCTAGTGGATGCACTAGTAGCACCTTGGACCTTCAAACTAGCTTATGTGTACCCGCCATTTCCTCTCATCCCCAGGCTGATAGCCAGGATCAAGCAGGAGAGGGCGTCGGTGATCTTGATAGCTCCTGCGTGGCCACGCAGGACTTGGTATGCAGATCTGGTGAATATGTCATCGGCTCCACCTTGGAAGCTACCTTTGAGACGAGACCTTCTTGTTCAGGGTCCGTTCGAACATCCGAATCTGGTTTCACTCCAGCTGACTGCTTGGAGATTGAACGCTTGATTTTATCGAAGCGAGGATTCTCAGATTCTGTGATCGATACTCTTGTTCAGGCCAGAAAGCCTGTGACTAGAAAGATTTACCACAAAATTTGGAAAAAATATATCTGTTGGTGTGAATCTAAAGGATTCCCTTGGGACAAGGTTAAGATTCCTAGGATTCTATCCTTCCTTCAAGAAGGATTGGAAAAAGGATTATCTGCAAGTTCCCTGAAGGGACAGATTTCTGCCTTGTCGGTATTACTTCACAAAAAGCTGGCAGCTGTGCCAGATGTTCAAGCCTTTGTTCAGGCTCTGGTTAGAATCAAGCCTGTTTACAAACCTTTGACTCCTCCTTGGAGTCTCAATTTAGTTCTTTCAGTTCTTCAGGGGGTTCCGTTTGAACCCTTACATTCCGTTGATATTAAGTTATTATCTTGGAAAGTTTTGTTTTTAGTTGCGATTTCTTCTGCTAGAAGAGTCTCAGAATTATCTGCTCTGCAGTGTTCTCCTCCTTATCTGGTGTTCCATGCAGATAAGGTGGTTTTACGTACTAAACCTGGTTTTCTTCCAAAAGTTGTTTCTAACAAAAACATTAACCAGGAGATTATCGTACCTTCTCTGTGTCCAAAACCAGTTTCAAAGAAGGAACGTTTGTTGCACAATTTGGATGTTGTTCGCGCTCTAAAATTCTATTTAGATGCTACAAAGGATTTTAGACAAACATCTTCCTTGTTTGTTGTTTATTCAGGTAAAAGGAGAGGTCAAAAAGCAACTTCTACCTCTCTCTCTTTTTGGATTAAAAGCATCATCAGATTGGCTTACGAGACTGCCGGACGGCAGCCTCCCGAAAGAATCACAGCTCATTCCACTAGGGCTGTGGCTTCCACATGGGCCTTCAAGAACGAGGCTTCTGTTGATCAGATATGTAGGGCAGCGACTTGGTCTTCACTGCACACTTTTACCAAATTTTACAAGTTTGATACTTTTGCTTCTTCTGAGGCTATTTTTGGGAGAAAGGTTTTGCAAGCCGTGGTGCCTTCCATTTAGGTGACCTGATTTGCTCCCTCCCTTCATCCGTGTCCTAAAGCTTTGGTATTGGTTCCCACAAGTAAGGATGACGCCGTGGACCGGACACACCTATGTTGGAGAAAACAGAATTTATGTTTACCTGATAAATTTCTTTCTCCAACGGTGTGTCCGGTCCACGGCCCGCCCTGGTTTTTTTAATCAGGTCTGATATTTTATTTTCTTTAACTACAGTCACCACGGTACCATATGGTTTCTCCTATGCAAATATTCCTCCTTAACGTCGGTCGAATGACTGGGGTAGGCGGAGCCTAGGAGGGATCATGTGACCAGCTTTGCTGGGCTCTTTGCCATTTCCTGTTGGGGAAGAGAATATCCCACAAGTAAGGATGACGCCGTGGACCGGACACACCGTTGGAGAAAGAAATTTATCAGGTAAACATAAATTCTGTTTTTTTTTCGTTTTGGGGTGTTTTTTTTTGTTTTTTTTAGAATAGACATTTTTTATTTTTAATGGGCAGCAAAAGAGCTGAATGCCCCTTTAAGGGCAATGCCCATACAAATGCCCTTTACAGGGCAATGTGTAGATTAGGTTTTACTTTTTTTTTATTTATTTTTTATTATTTTTGATTATTTCGTTTATTTTTTGTAATGGTAGGTTTTAGTGTAAGGCAGCTTAGGTTTTATTTCACAGGTAAGTTTGTATTTATTTTAACTAGGTAGTTAGTAAATAGTTAATAACTATTTACTAACTAGTCTACCTAGTTAAAATAAATACAAACTTACCTGTGAAATAAAAATAGATCCTAAGCTAGCTACAATATAACTATTAGTTATATTGTAGCTAGCTTAAGTTTTATTTCACAGGTAAGTATGTATTTAGTTTTAAATAGGTATTATTTAGTTAATAATTGTAACTTTAATTTAGCTCTATTTTAATTATGTTAAAGTTAGGGGGTATTAGGGTTTGGTTTAGAGGTTAATAGTTTAATTTAGGTTGTTGCGATGTGGGGGGCTGGCAATTTAGGGGTTAATAGGTTTATTTAGTGGTAGTGATGTGAGAGGCAAGAGGTTTAGGGGTTAATAACTATTGAGTGGCGGAATAGTGGTTAATATCTTTATTATAGTGTGGGCAATGTTGGGGTACGGGGGAATAGGGGTTAATAACTTTAGTATAGTGGTAATGATGTTGGGGAGTGGCGGAATAGGGTTAATACATTTTTATTAGTGGCGGCGATGTCGGGAGCAGCAGATTAGGGGTTAATAACTTTAAAATAGTGTTTGATGTGGGAGGGCCTCGGTTTAGGGGTTAATAGGTAGTTTATGGGTGTTAGTGTACTTTGTAACACTTTAGTTATGAGTTTTATGTAACAGTTTTGTTGCCTAAAACTCATAACTACTGGTCTCAGATGGTGGTACGGATTGTCGTGTTATAGGGTGTAACGCAAGCTTTTTAGCCTCGCCACAAAACACGTAATGGCAGCGCTATGGATGTCCCATGAAAAAACATAATTTTTTTTTAGTGCGGGACTGACGTTGCGTTACAGGCTAAAAGGCTTGCGGTACAGCTATACCGACAAGACTTGTAATGGCTGCATTGCTGTTACAATTTACAATTACAGTTTCTTTCATGTAATTAGCAAGAGTCCATGAGCTAGTGACGTATGGGATATACATTCCTACCAGGAGGGGCAAAGTTTCCCAAACCTCAAAATGCCTATAAATACACCCCTCACCACACCCACAATTCAGTTTTACAAACTTTGCCTCCGATGGAGGTGGTGAAGTAAGTTTGTGCTAGATTCTATGTTGATATGCGCTCCGCAGCAAGTTGGAGCCCGGTTTTCCTCTCAGCGTGCAGTGAATGTCAGAGGGATGTGAGGAGAGTATTGCCTATTTGAATGCAGTGATCTCCTTCTACGGGGTCTATTTCATAGGTTCTCTGTTATCGGTCGTAGAGATTCATCTCTTACCTCCCTTTTCAGATCGACGATATACTCTTATTTATATACCATTACCTCTGCTGATTCTCGTTTCAGTACTGGTTTGGCTTTCTACAAACATGTAGATGAGTGTCCTGGGGTAAGTAAATCTTATTTTCTGTGACACTCTAAGCTATGGTTGGGCACTTTGTTTATAAAGTTCTAAATATATGTATTCAAACATTTATTTGCCTTGACTCAGAATGTTCAACATTCCTTATTTTCAGACAGTCAGTTTCATATTTGGGATAATGCACTTGAATTAATCATTTTTTTCTTACCTTCAAAAATTTGACTCTTTTTTCCCTGTGGGCTGTTAGGCTCGCGGGGGCTGAAAATGCTTCATTTTATTGCGTCATTCTTGGCGCGGACTTTTTTGGCGCAAAAAATTCTTTTCCGTTTCCGGCGTCATACGTGTCGCCGGAAGTTGCGTCATTTTTTGACGTTATTTTGCGCCAAAAATGTCGGCGTTCCGGATGTGGCGTCATTTTTGGCGCCAAAAGCATTTAGGCGCCAAATAATGTGGGCGTCTGATTTGGCGCTAAAAAATATGGGCGTCGCTTTTGTCTCCACATTATTTCAGTTTCATTTTTTTCATTGCTTCTGGTTGCTAGAAGCTTGTTCTTTGGCATTTTTTCCCATTCCTGAAACTGTCATTTAAGGAATTTGATCAATTTTGCTTTATATGTTGTTTTTTCTCTTACATATTGCAAGATGTCTCACGTTGCATCTGAGTCAGAAGATACTACAGGAAAATCGCTGTCTAGTGCTGGATCTACCAAAGCTAAGTGTATCTGCTGTAAACTTTTGGTAGCTATTCCTCCGGCTGTTGTTTGTATTAATTGTCATGACAAACTTGTTAATGCAGATAATATTTCCTTTAGTAAAGTACCATTGCCTGTTGCAGTTCCTTCAACATCTAAGGTGCAGAATGTTCCTGATAACATAAGAGATTTTGTTTCTGAATCCATAAAGAAGGCTATGTCTGTTATTTCTCCTTCTAGTAAACGTAAAAAATCTTTTAAAACTTCTCTCCCTACAGATGAATTTTTAAATGAACATCATCATTCTGATTCTGATGACTCTTCTGGTTCAGAGGATTCTGTCTCAGAGATTGATGCTGATAAATCTTCATATTTATTTAAAATGGAATTTATTCGTTCTTTACTTAAAGAAGTACTAATTGCTTTAGAAATAGAGGATTCTGGTCCTCTTGATACTAATTCTAAACGTTTAGATAAGGTATTTAAATCTCCTGTGGTTATTCCAGAAGTTTTTCCTGTTCCTAATGCTATTTCTGCAGTAATTTCCAAAGAATGGGATAAATTGGGTAATTCATTTACTCCTTCTAAACGTTTTAAGCAATTATATCCTGTGCCGTCTGACAGATTAGAATTTTGGGACAAAATCCCTAAAGTTGATGGGGCTATTTCTACCCTTGCTAAACGTACTACTATTCCTACGTCAGATGGTACTTCGTTTAAGGATACTTTAGATAGGAAAATTGAATCCTTTCTAAGAAAAGCTTATCTGTGTTCAGGTAATCTTCTTAGACCTGCTATATCATTGGCTGATGTTGCTGCAGCTTCAACTTTTTGGTTGGAAACTTTAGCGCAACAAGTAACAGATCATGATTCTCATGATATTATTATTCTTCTTCAGCATGCTAATAATTTTATCTGTGATGCCATTTTTGATATTATCAGAGTTGATGTCAGGTTTATGTCTCTAGCTATTTTAGCTAGAAGAGCTTTATGGCTTAAGACTTGGAATGCTGATATGGCTTCTAAATCAACTCTACTTTCCATTTCTTTCCAGGGTAACAAATTATTTGGTTCTCAGTTGGATTCTATTATCTCAACTGTTACTGGTGGGAAAGGAACTTTTTTACCACAGGATAAAAAATCTAAGGGTAAAAACAGGGCTAATAATCGTTTTCGTTCCTTTCGTTTCAACAAAGAACAAAAGCCTAATCCTTCATCCTCAGGAGCAGTTTCAGTTTGGAAACCATCTCCGGTCTGGAATAAATCCAAGCCTGCTAGAAAGGCAAAGCCTGCTTCTAAGTCCACATGAAGGTGCGGCCCTCATTCCAGCTCAGCTGGTAGGGGGCAGGTTACGTTTTTTCAAAGAAATTTGGATCAATTCTGTTCACAATCTTTGGATTCAGAACATTGTTTCAGAAGGGTACAGAATTGGTTTCAAGATGAGACCTCCTGCAAAGAGATTTTTTCTTTCCCGTGTCCCAGTAAATCCAGTGAAAGCTCAAGCATTTCTGAATTGTGTTTCAGATCTAGAGTTGGCTGGAGTAATTATGCCAGTTCCAGTTCCGGAACAGGGGATGGGGTTTTATTCAAATCTCTTCATTGTACCAAAGAAGGAGAATTCCTTCAGACCAGTTCTGGATCTAAAAATATTGAATCGTTATGTAAGGATACCAACGTTCAAGATGGTAACTGTAAGGACTATCTTGCCTTTTGTTCAGCAAGGGCATTATATGTCCACAATAGATTTACAGGATGCATATCTGCATATTCCGTTTCATCCAGATCATTATCAGTTCCTGAGATTCTCTTTTCTGGACAAGCATTACCAGTTTGTGGCTCTGCCGTTTGGCCTAGCTACAGCTCCAAGAATTTTTACAAAGGTTCTCGGTGCCCTTCTGTCTGTAATCAGAGAACAGGGTATTGTGGTATTTCCTTATTTGGACGATATCTTGGTACTTGCTCAGTCTTTACATTTAGCAGAATCTCATACGAATCGACTTGTGTTGTTTCTTCAAGATCATGGTTGGAGGATCAATTTACCAAAAAGTTCATTGATTCCTCAGACAAGGGTAACTTTTCTGGGTTTCCAGATAGATTCAGTGTCCATGACTCTGTCTTTAACAGACAAGAGACGTCTAAAATTGATTTCAGCTTGTCGAAACCTTCAGTCACAATCATTCCCTTCGGTAGCCTTATGCATGGAAATTCTAGGTCTGACTGCTGCATCGGACTCGATCCCCTTTGCTCGTTTTCACATGCGACCTCTTCAGCTCTGTATGCTGAATCAGTGGTGCAAGGATTACATAAAGATATCTCAATTAATATCTTGAAAACCGATTGTTCGACACTCTCTAACGTGGTGGACAGATCACCATCGTTTAATTCAGGGGGCTTCTTTTGTGCTTCCGACCTGGACTGTAATTTCAACAGATGCAAGTCTCACAGGTTGGGGAGCTGTGTGGGGATCTCTGACGGCACAAGGAGTTTGGGAATCTCAGGAGGTGAGATTACCGATCAATATTTTGGAACTCCGTGCAATTTTCAGAGCTCTTCAGTTTTGGCCTCTTCTGAAGAGAGAATCGTTCATTTGTTTTCAGACAGACAATGTCACAACTGTGGCATACATCAATCATCAAGGAGGGACTCACAGTCCTCTGGCTATGAAAGAAGTATCTCGAATTTTGGTTTGGGCGGAATGCAGCTCCTGTCAAATCTCTGCGGTTCATATCCCAGGTATAGACAATTGGGAAGCGGATTATCTCAGTCGCCAAACGTTGCATCCGGGCGAATGGTCTCTTCTCCCAGAGGTATTTCTTCAGATTGTTCAAATGTGGGAACTTCCAGAAATAGATCTGATGGCGTCTCATCTAAACAAGAAACTTCCCAGGTATCTGTCCAGATCCCGGGATCCTCAGGCGGAGGCTGTGGATGCATTATCACTTCCTTGGAAGTATCATCCTGCTTATATCTTTCCGCCTCTAGTTCTTCTTCCAAGAGTAATCTCCAAGATTCTGAAGGAATGCTCGTTTGTTCTGCTGGTAGCTCCGGCATGGCCTCACAGGTTTTGGTATGCGGATCTTGTCCGGATGGCCTCTTGCCAACCGTGGACTCTTCCGTTAAGACCAGACCTTCTGTCTCAAGGTCCTTTTTTCCATCAGGATCTGAAATCCTTAAATTTAAAGGTATGGAGATTGAACGCTTGATTCTTGGTCAAAGAGGTTTCTCTGACTCTGTGATTAATACTATGTTACAAGCTCGTAAATCTGTATCTAGAGAGAGATATTATAGAGTCTGGAAGACTTATATTTCTTGGTGTCTTTCTCATCATTTTTCTTGGCATTCTTTTAGAATACCGAGAATTTTACAGTTTCTTCAGGATGGTTTAGATAAGGGTTTGTCCGCAAGTTCCTTGAAAGGTCAAATCTCTGCTCTTTCTGTTCTTTTTCACAGAAAGATTGCTATTCTTCCTGATATTCATTGTTTTGTACAAGCTTTGGTTCGTATAAAACCTGTCATTAAGTCAATTTCTCCTCCTTGGAGTTTGAATTTGGTTCTGGGAGCTCTTCAAGCTCCTCCGTTTGAACCTATGCATTCATTGGACATTAAATTACTTTCTTGGAAAGTTTTGTTCCTTTTGGCCATCTCTTCTGCCAGAAGAGTTTCTGAATTATCTGCTCTTTCTTGTGAGTCTCCTTTTCTGATTTTTCATCAGGATAAGGCGGTGTTGCGAACTTCTTTTGAATTTTTACCTAAAGTTGTGAATTCCAACAACATTAGTAGAGAAATTGTGGTTCCTTCATTATGTCCTAATCCTAAGAATTCTAAGGAGAAATCGTTGCATTCTTTGGATGTTGTTAGAGCTTTGAAATATTATGTTGAAGCTACTAAGTCTTTCCGAAAGACTTCTAGTCTATTTGTTATTTTTTCCGGTGCTAGAAAAGGCCAGAAAGCTTCTGCCATTTCTTTGGCATCTTGGTTGAAATCTTTAATTCATCTTGCCTATGTTGAGTCGGGTAAAACTCCGCCTCAGAGGATTACAGCTCATTCTACTAGGTCAGTTTCTACTTCCTGGGCGTTTAGGAATGAAGCTTCGGTTGATCAGATTTGCAAAGCAGCAACTTGGTCTTCTTTGCATACTTTTACTAAATTCTACCATTTTGATGTGTTTTCTTCTTCTGAAGCAGTTTTTGGTAGAAAAGTACTTCAGGCAGCGGTTTCGGTTTGAATCTTCTGCTTATGTTTTTCATTAAACTTTATTTTGGGTGTGGATTATTTTCAGCAGGAATTGGCTGTCTTTATTTTATCCCTCCCTCTCTAGTGACTCTTGTGTGGAAAGATCCACATCTTGGGTAATCATTATCCCATACGTCACTAGCTCATGGACTCTTGCTAATTACATGAAAGAAAACATAATTTATGTAAGAACTTACCTGATAAATTCATTTCTTTCATATTAGCAAGAGTCCATGAGGCCCGCCCTTTTTTTGTGGTGGTTATGATTTTGTATAAAGCACAATTATTCCAATTCCTTATTTTATATGCTTTCGCACTTTTTTATCACCCCACTTCTTGGCTATTCGTTAAACTGAATTGTGGGTGTGGTGAGGGGTGTATTTATAGGCATTTTGAGGTTTGGGAAACTTTGCCCCTCCTGGTAGGAATGTATATCCCATACGTCACTAGCTCATGGACTCTTGCTAATATGAAAAAAATGAATTTATCAGGTAAGTTCTTACATAAATTATGTTTTCTTTTGCATGATGTACCGAGTCCACGGATTCATCCTTACTTGTGGGATATTATCCTTCCTAACAGGAAGTGGCAAAGAGAGCACCACAGCAGAGCTGTCTATATAGCTCCCCCCTTAACTCCACCCCCCAGTCATTCTCTTTGCCGGCTCTAAGCAGGAATGGTAAAGTGAAAGAGGTGTTAAGCTGTTAGTTTAATTTGAACTACAATCAAGAGTTTGTTATTTTTAAATGGTACCGGTTTGGTACTATTTACTCTCAGGCAGGACATAGATGAAGATTTCTGCCTGGAGGATTATGATCTTAGCAAGTAACTAAGATCCACTGCTGTTCCCACAGAAGCTGAGGAGTACAGGAAAATTTCAGTGTGAGGAACGGTTTCTTGCTATGCAGCAATGAGGTATGTTCAGTCATATTTTCTGCAGAGACTGTGTTAACTCAGAAAGGCTGACAGTATCCCCATTAGGGGAAGGGTAAGCAGTGATCCTAGTATGAAATAGGCTTTACTAAGTTTTTTTGGGCACTTAATTTGTTTATTAGAAAGTGACAAACGTTTGTGTGTTCTGGGAGTAACGTTTTTTATGTTTATGGGAACGTTTGCTTGAGGGGTCATTTGGCTTATTTAGGGTTGTTATAACCCACATGGTTTTTCAAACATAGTTTGCTAGATTTGTGTAGGCCCCAGCAACATCGAGTGGGGTGGGTGGGGCCTATTTTCGTGCCTCAGTTGCACACTTAGTAATTCAGACAAGCAGCAAGCATATCCTCCTGAGGTCCTGATAGTCTTCTGAGGGCCTATTCGAAGCTTTAACCCCAGATTATTGTTCCTAAGAGCAGGTAGGGCCACAGCAGAGCTGTGGCAAGGTGATAATAGGAGTTTTTAGACAAATTTCAATCCGGTTTTGTCATTTGTGGGGTTATTGTTTATTTACTTGTGGTGCAATCCTTCTAAGGCTTAGTGGGTACACTGTTAAAATTTCGGAAAATTTGAAGCAATTTTAGCCTGTTTTGCAGTTTGTGTATGCCTTTTATTCTCTTAAAGGCACAGTACCGTTTTTGCAAATTGTGTTTTTTTCATTAAAGTGTTTTCCAAGCTTGCTTGCTTTATTACTAGTCTGTTAAACATGTCTGACACTGAGGATACTCATTGTTCAATTTGTTTAGAGGCCATTGTGGAACCCCCTCTTAGAATGTGTCCCACTTGTACTGATATGTCTATAAATTGCAAACAGCATATTTTGACTTATAAAAATTTGGCATTTGATGATTCTCAGACAGAGGGAAGTCAGGTTTTGCCATCTAGTTCTCCCCAAGTGTCACAACCGGTAACGCCCGCACAAGCGACGCCAAGTACTTCTAGTGCGTCTAATTCTTTCACCTTGCAAGATATGGCTTCAGTGAATACTACCCTTACAGAGGTTTTATCTAAACTGCCTGGGTTGCAAGGGAAGCGCAGTAGCTCTGGGTTAAGAACAAATGCTGAGCCTTCTGACGCTTTAGTAGCCGTATCCGATATTCCCTCACAATGTTCTGAGGTCGGGATGAGGGATTTGCGGTCTGAGGGAGAGATTTCTGATTCAGGAAAGAAGTTCCCTCAGACAGATTCAGATATGACGGCATTTAAATTTAAGCTAGAGCACCTCCGTTTATTGCTCAGGGAGGTTTTAGCTACTCTGGATGATTGTGACCCTATTGTAGTTCCAGAGAAATTGTGTAAAATGGACAAATATTTAGAGGTTCCTGTCTACACTGATGTTTTTCCGGTCCCCAAGAGGATTTCGGACATTGTTACTAAGGAGTGGGATAGACCAGGTATTCCGTTCGCTCACCCTTCTGTTTTTAAGAAAATGTTCCCTATTTCAGACACCATAAAGGACTCATGGCAGACGGTCCCTAAGGTGGAGGGAGCTATTTCTACTCTGGCTAAGCATACAACTATACCTATTGAAGACAGTTGTGCTTTCATTGATCCTATGGATAAAAAATTAGAGGGCCTCCTAAAGAAAATTTTTGTTCATCAAGGTTTTCTTCTTCAACCTATAGCATGTATAGTTCCTGTAACCACTGCAGCTGCCTTTTGGTTTGAGGCTCTAGAAGATGCTCTTCAGATGGAGACTAGATGATATTTTGGACAGAATTAAGGCTCTTAAGTTGGCTAATTCTTTTATTACAGATGCCGCTTTTCATCTTGCTAAGTTAGCGGCAAAGAACTCAGTTTTTGCCATTTTAGCGCGTAGAGCGTTATGGCTTAAGTCATGGTCAGCTGATGTGTCATCTAAATCTAAGCTTTTGTCCATACCTTTCAAAGGTAAGACCTTATTCGGGCCTGCACTGAAAGAGATCATTTCAGACATTACTGGAGGGAAGGGTCATACCCTTCCTCAGGATAAGTCAAATAAGACAAGGACCAAACAAAATAATTTTCATTCCTTTCAAAACTTCAAGAGTGGTCCCACTTCCTCTTCCTCTGCTGCAAAGCAAGAGGGGAACTTTGCTCAATCTAAGCCAACCTGGAGACCTAATCAGGCTTGGAACAAGGGTAAACAGGCCAAAAAGCCTGCTGCTGCCACTAAGTCAGCATGAAGGGGTAGCCCCCAATCCGGGACCGGATCTAGTAGGGGGCAGCAGACTCTCTCTTTGCTCAGGCCTGGGCAAGAGACGTTCAGGATTCCTGGGCAGTAGAAATTGTAACCCAGGGATACCTTCTAGATTTCAAGGACTCCCCTCTAAGGGGGAGGTTCCATCTTTCTCAATTGTCTGTAAACCCGACAAAAAGAGAGGCGTTTTTACGCTGTGTAGAAGACCTTTTTACCATGGGAGTGATCTGCCCAGTTCCAAAAGCAGAACAAGGGCAGGGGTTCTACTCCAATCTGTTTATTGTTCCCAAAAAGGAGGGAAGATTCAGACCAATTCTGGATCTCAAGATCCTAAACCAGTTCCTAAGAATCCCATCCTTCAAGATGGAGACCATTCGGACTATCTTACCATTGATCCAGGAGGGTCAATATATGACCACCGTGGATTTAAAGGATGCGTATCTACCCATTCCTATCCACGAAGATCATCACCAGTTCCTCAGGTTCGCCTTTCTAGACAAGCATTATCAGTTTGTGGCTTTCCTTTCGGGTTGGCCACGGCGCCACGTATCTTCACGAAGGTGCTAGGGTCCCTTCTGGCGGTTTTAAGGCCACGGGGCATAACAGTGGCACCTTATCTAGACGACATTCTGATTCAACCGTCGACCTTCCAACTAGCCAAGTCTCACATGGACTTAGTATTGGCCTTTCTAAGATCTCACGGGTGGAAGGTGAACGTAAAAAAAGAGTTCTCTTTCCCCCCTCACAAGAGTTTCATTTCTAGGGATTCTGATATACTCTTCACTCCATTCCTCGGCCGTCAGTGGCTCAGTGTATGGAGGTAATCGGTCTAATGGTAGCGGCAATGGACATAGTTACGTTTGCTCGCTTGCATCTCAGACCACTGCAACTATGCATGCTCAATTAGTGGAATGGAGATTATGTGGATTTATATCCTCAGATAAATCTGGATCAAGAGACCAGAGACTCTCTTCTTTGGTGGTTGTCACTGGATCATCTGTCCCAGGGAATGTGTTTCTGCAGGCCAGAATGGGTTATTGTGACGACAGATGCCAGCCTTCTGGGGTGCAGTCTGGAATTCCCTAAATTCTCAGGGTTTGTGGACTCGGGTGGAGGTTCTCCTACCGATAAATATTCTGGAATTAAGATCAATATTCAATGCTCTCCAGGCATGGCCTCTGCTGGCTTCGGCCAGATTCATCAGGTTTCAGTCAGACAACATCACGACTGTGGCTTATATCAATCATCAGGGCGGAACAAGCTGTTCCTTAGAGATGATAGAGGTCTCAAAGATAATCCATTGGGCAGAGGCTCACTCTTGCCATCTGTCAGCGATCTATATCCCAGGTGTAGAGAACTGGGAGGCAGACTTTCTAAGTCGTCAGACTTTTCATCCGGGGAGTGGGAACTCCTTCCGGAGGTGTTTGCTCAACTGTTTCAGCTATGGGGCACACCAGAATTGGATCTGATGGCGTCTCGTCAGAACGCCAAACTTCCTCATTACGGCTCCAGGTCAAGGGATCCTCAGGCTGTACTGATAGATGCTCTAGCAGTACCCTGGTCGTTCAACCTGGCTTATGTGTTTCCACCTTTCCCTCTCCCACGTCTGATTGCCAGAATCAAACAGGAGAGAGCATCAGTGATTTTGATAGCGCCTGCGTGGCCACGCAGGACTTGGTATGCAGACCTGGTGGACATGTCATCTCTTCCACCATGGTCTCTGCCGCTGAGACAGGACCTTCTGATTCAAGGTCCATTCAAGCGTCCAAATCTAAATTCTCTGCAACTAACTGCTTGGAGATTGAACACTTGATTCTATCAAAGCAGGGTTTCTCTGAGTCAGTCATAAATACCTTGATTCAGGCACGAAAGCCTGTTACCAGGAAAATCTATCATAAGATATGGCGTGAATATCTTTTTTGGTGCGAATCCAAAGGCTTCTACTGGAGTAAAATCAGTATTCCTAGGATTTTGTCTTTTCTCCAAGAGGGATTGGAGAAAGGATTGTCAGCTAGTTCTCTAAAACGACAGATATCTGCTCTGTCTATTTTGTTGCACAAGCGTCTGGCAGATGTTCCAGACGTTCAGGCTTTTTGTCAGGCTTTAGCTAGAATTAAGCCTGTGTTTAAATCTGTTGCTCCACCATGGAGTCTGAATTTAGTTCTTAGAGTTCTTCAGGGGGTTCCGTTTGAACCCATGCATTCCATAGATATTAAGCTTTTATCTTGGAAAGTTTTGTTCCTAGTTGCTATCTCTTCAGCTCGAAGAGTTTCTGAACTATATGCATTACAATGTGACTCGCCTTATCTTGTGTTCCATGCTGATAAGGTGGTTTTACGTACCAAGCCTGGGTTCCTACCTAAGGTTGTTACTAACAGGAATATCAATCAGGAAATTGTTGTTCCTTCTCTGTGTCCTAATCCTTCTTGTAAGAAGGAACGTCTGTTGCACAACTTGGATGTGGTTCGTGCTTTGAAATTTTATTTGCAGGCAACCAAAGATTTTCGTCAAACATCTTCTTTGTTTGTTGTCTATTCTGGAAAGCGTAGGGGTCAAAAGGCTACAGCGACTTCTCTTTCCTTTTGGCTGAAAAGCATCATCCGTTTGGCTTATGAGACTGCTGGACAGCAGCCTCCTGAAAGGATTACAGCTCATTCTACTAGAGCGGTAGCTTCCACATGGGCTTTTAAAAATTATGCTTCTGTTGAACAGATTTGTAAGGCTGCGACTTGGTCTTCGCTTCATACCTTTTCCAAATTTTACAAATTTGATACTTTTGCTTCTTCGGAGGCTATTTTTGGGAGAAAGGTTTTGCAAGCAGTGGTGCCTTCTGTTTAGGTTTCTGTCTTGTCCCTCCCTTCATCCGTGTCCTAAAGCTTTGGTATTGGTATCCCACAAGTAAGGATGAATCCGTGGACTCGGTACATCATGCAAAAGAAAACAAAATTTATGCTTACCTGATAAATTTCTTTCTTTTGCGATGTACTGAGTCCACGGCCCGCCCTGTCTATTCAAGACAGATGGTATTTTTGATTAAAAACTTCAGTCACCTCTGCACCTTATAGTTTCTCCTTTTTTTTCCTTGGCCTTCGGTCGAATGACTGGGGGGTGGAGTTAAGGGGGGAGCTATATAGACAGCTCTGCTGTGGTGCTCTCTTTGCCACTTCCTGTTAGGAAGGATAATATCCCACAAGTAAGGATGAATCAGTGGACTCGGTACATCGCAAAAGAAAGAAATGTATCAGGTAAGCATACATTTTGGTTTTTTTTTCTATTTCCAATCTACCTGTATATTTGGTTTGACACAATGGCTTTAAAGGGACAGTCAACACCAGATTTTTTGTTATTTAAAAAGAAAGATAAACCTTTTATTACCCATTCCCAAATTTTGCATAACAAACACTGTTATAGAAATACAAATGCATTCAGATTAGAGGCAGTCTTCAAGGTCTAAGAAATTAGCATATGAACCTCCTAGGTTTAGCTTTCAACTAAGAATACCAAGAGAACGCACAATTGGTGATAAAAGTAAATTGGAAAGTTGTTTAAAATTACATGCCCTATTTAAATCATGAAAGTTTTTTTGGACTTGACTGTCCCTTTAATGTTGCTTCAAAAAGAGACAGCAATTACAAGACATTTTCTTGGCTATGCTTTTAAATAAGAAGAGAAGTCTAAACATTTTAAAACAAATTACTTTCTCATTTGCTGCATTTGTGTTTTAATAACCAAACTACTTAACTTCTTTGGAGGAAATAATTTGGGCTTGAGTCAGCAGAAGACGAGACTAGCCGTGGTCATTATGTGAGTAGGAAGTACATTGTTGTGCAGTTATCTGATAGCCTTGAGAAGTCTGCAGTTTACATTTCTAGCTTTGAGAATTAGAAAATCCCTAAGTTTTAGAGACAAATTACATGAAAAGGGAGTAAAATAATATATTGTAGTATATTGAAGAGTGGTTTCACTACCCATAGCTGTTCATTTTATATACAAATCGTAAGGTCTTCCATTAAACCTTACCTCTGGTAACTTTACCCAGTCACTTTGCCATGAAAACCTTCAATAAAATTCTCTTTAGTTTATTCAGCCATTTACACAAAAATGAAGTGGTTAGCATTGCATAATATTCTATAGCTGTTGATCATTGCAACTTTCTGTCCACATTAAAGGGCTATAATAGTCGAAAAATTACATGCGCTTATCCGTTAGAGAATGTAATTTTATGACTGTTGGCCCTGCTCTACTGTGTGTTTGTTTAACCCCACAATGGAGTTAAACATACTTTTGAAGTACAGCAAAGGACCTGCAGTAAACGACTGGTCCCAAGTGGAACTCATCCCTGATCTAATCGTCGGCGCTAGTTGAACATCTGAGTCGTGCGACTAGCGCTGCTGATTGGATCAGCAGCAGGTTTGATAATCACTAAATTATGGATTAAAGCATGTAATTAGAGTTTCATTCCCCTTTAATTCTAGAGCATTTGATAAGTTTTGGCAGATATGCATCAGGCCTCAAACAGTACTTCACAAGTACTTTGAAATTCCCTGCTAAGCCAGTACTTGCAGGATGAATAGTGAGCTGTCACATGATGATCTCAGAAAAGCACTCTACTGGACATGTGTAAAACAGTGATTTTCTGCAGTTGCTCTACAGAAGAGTGTGCATGTTGCCTAGCTATTTTAAGAAAAAGTAACGGCCAATATAATACTAAAATATAATTACCAATATGACATTTTATTGAAAGGTGGTTTAAAACAAATATGAATGCAATATCTAAATTCAGAAGATAAAAATCATAAATATAATGGGAATTATTTCTGCCTTTCAGTATAGATGCTATTTCCAGTATATGGTTGCACACACTGGCATTTTAAAATTTGTCATTGCTTTGTGCAGAAAGTATTAGGTGTTGAGCACCATATTAGGGGTAAAATTTAACTTTCTTTCCTAAGACATGGAGAGTCCACAACGTCATTCCAATTACTAGTGGATATTCACTCCTGGCCAGCAGGAGGATGTAAAGAGCACCACAGCAAAGCTGTTAAGTGTCACTTCCCTCACCCATAACCCTCAGTCATTCTCTTTGCCTCTGACAATGGAGGAGGTGAAGTTTGGTGTCTGAAGATATTTTTCCTTTTTTGGGTACTTTTCCCTGCAAGCAAGGATTTGGGTTTAGCCATGTCCACATCAATCTTCTGAGTAAGAGTAGTGGTGGCTTTTAAGCAGTTAGGAAGTGGTGAGGTGGTCCCTACTTTGTTTCCTAACATATTTGCTGCCCTAGTCACAGAAAGCCAGAGTTGGTTACTCTGTTCTTTCTTTTTCCACAGGTCTCTGTAAGGAGTATATATCCTTTCACGCCTAGTGAGCTGTCTTCTTGCTGGACAGCTGGATTCTAGGTGTTGGAGACTTGCACTTCAGGAGTTAACTCTGCAGAATATTGGGATAGAAAGATAATCCTTATGCTTAGGATTTCTGAGGCAGTGGACAGGTACTTATGTATGTGAAGGGGACAAACATGGGTTCATTCTTCTCTTTATTGGGGAAGTTTCTACTTATGTGGCTCTAAGGTAAAATAAACTTTGTGTGCAAAGTTTTTATATTGGGGCATGTTGTGTAAGGCTGTGAAGTGGGGACAAACATTTCATTTTTTAAGTCTGTTCTTATTTTTCAATGGTGGCTCCTTTAAGACAGTGAGAGCTGTAAACAGCTTTTCTTTCTTTGGCAGGGAACGCAAGCTTTTAGTGCTGCGCAGTTCCTCTTTGCCAGTCATGTGATCTCCTTCTCTTCCGACAACAGAGCGGAGTGGAGTTACGTAGGATCCGCCTTTTCTGTATCGACTGTTGCAGCAGTGGGAAATTGAAGTGTGGATATGGATCAAGAATCTGATTCTTTTGACAAGTGTCTATTATGTCTAGAGGCCCAAATTGTTTTGCCTATGCAATTTTGTGCTACATGTTTAGCTAGAATGTAAAGACAAATTATTGCCCTCTGAGCCTATTGTCTCCCAGGATAATGCTGTTCAGGTTATGCCGCAGCTTTCTCCTCAAGCGTCCCAAATGCACTGCGTTTCCTCTTAGCCTCCTGGAGGCATATATTTGCCTGTCGATTTTGATGCACAGATAACTTTTGCGGTATCTGCAGCATTATCTGCTTTTCCATCCTAAGTTTGATGAGGAGGATACCTCGGTAGCTTCTGAGGGTGAAATCTCAGATTCGGACAGTATAATTCCTTTGACTGACTCTGAAGAGGTAAACTTCAGATTTAAAGGGACACTGAACCCAATTTTGTTCTTTCGTGATTCAGATAGAGCTTTTAACTTTAAGGAACTTTCTAATTTACTCCTATTATCATTTTTCTTCGTTCTCTATCTTTATTTAAAAAGGAGGCATCTAAGCTTTTTTTGGGTTCAGAACCCTGGATAGCACTTTTTTATTGGTGGATGAATTTATCCACCAATCAGCAAGGACAACCCAGGTTGTTCACCAAAAATGTGCCGGCATCTAAACTTAGATTCTTGCATTTCAAATAAAGATACCAAGAGAATGAAGAAAATTTGATAATAGGAGTAAATTAGAAAGTTGCTTAAAATGTCATGCTCTATCTGAATCACGAAAGAAAAAAAATTGGGTTCAGTGTACCTTTAAGATTGAACACCTCCATGTACTGTTAAAGGAGGTACTGGCTAATTTGGACAACCCTTAGAAATCTAGTAAACTTAACAAATACTATCATGATCCTTCCCCTGTGGAAGTGTTTCCTGTTTCAGACCGTGTGTCGGAGATCATTGCACAGGAGTCGGATAAGCCAGGGATATCTTTCTCCCTGTGTCCTGTTTTTAAAAAGATGTTTGCTATTGCTGACTCCATTCGAGACTCATGGCGCACAGTGCCTAAGGTAGAAAGGACTATTTATACTTTGGCTAAGAGAACCACGATTCCTATTGAGGATAGCTGTTCCTTTAAGGATCCACTGAACAAAACGCTGGAGGCTCATTTAAAGAAAATGTATGTTCATCAGGGTCTACAATGGCAACCTGCAGTCTGTATTGCCACAGTGGCAAGTGCGGCATCTTATTGGTTCAATGCTTTGTCAGAGTTGGTTTTAAAGGAAACGCTGTTGGAGCAGGTCCAAGATAGGATTAAAGCCCTCAAACTAACCAATTCCTTTATTTCTGATGCAAACATGCAAGTCATTAGATTGGGAGCCAAGATGCCTGGCTTCACTGTTTTAGCCCGCAGGGCTTTGTGGCCAAAATCTTGGTCAGCTGATGTTACCTCCAAGTCCAAGCTTCTGTCTCTACCTTACAAGGGTAAGACCCTGTTTGGTCCTGGTCTGGCAGAGAAGAATAGACCTAAAGGGGAAAAACATTCTAATTTTTGTTCCTCATAACTTCAAAGGTCAGAAGTCTTCCTCTTTCTCATCCAAGCCGGAGTAGTCCAATTCCTCTTGGAGACCCAATCAGTCTTGGAATAAGGGGAAACCATCAAAGAAGCCCTCATCTGAGTCTAAGACAGCATGAAGGGTCCACCCCCCCCCCCCCCCGCAGACTTTCCTTGTTTCAACAAGCTTGTATATGCAATATCCCAGACCCTTGGGCTGTGGACATAGTATCCAAGGATTACAAAATAGACTTCAAGACTTGCCTCCCAGGGGCAGATTCCACCTCTCAAGATTATCTGTAAAAAGAGAGGCATTCTTGAACTGCATTCAGGACCGTTTCTCCCTGGGAGTGATTGTTCGAGTTCCACTAAGGGAACAGGGCCTAGTATTTTATTCAAATCTGTGGTTCCCAAAAAAGAGGGAAATGTTCGTCCCATTTTAGACCTTAAGGGTCTCAACAAATTTCTCAATTTCTCAGGGTACCGTCCTTCAAAATGGAAACCATCCATTCCATTCATCCTTTGGTCCAAGAAGGTCAGTTCGTGATGACCATAGTCCTGAAGGACGTGTATCTGCATGTTTCCATCAACGGGGATCATCACAAGTTCCTGAGATTCGCTTTCCTGGACAAGCACTTGGTTTGGTTTTCTTAGGGACCATCATAAATTCCCTATCTAAGAAGATTTTTCTGACTGAGGTCAGAAAAGCAAAAATGATCCCTTCTTGCCTCTCTCTACAGTCTACTGTTCAGCCGTCAGTAGCTCAATGCATGGAGGTAATTGGTCTGATGGTCACCTCCATGGACATCGTTCCCTTTGCTCAATTCCATTTGAGAGCTCTGCTGCTATGCATGCTTAGACAATGGAACGGAAACCATTCAGATCTGTCCCAGACGATAGATCTGGACCAGCTGACAATAGACTCTTTCGTGGTGGATATCTTAGGATCACCTGTCTCAGAGAAAATGCTTTTAGAAACCCTCCTGGGTGATTGTGACCACGGATGCCAGCATACTAGGCTGGGGAGCAGTCTGGGACTCTCTAAAGGCTCTGGGCCTTCGGACGCGAGAGAAGTCTTCTCTTCCGATAAATATCTTGGAGTTGAGAGCGACAAAATCACCTCAGGGACTAACATCAACAACCAGGGAGGAACTCAGAGTTCCTTGGCCATGAAGGAGGTAATTATTCAGTGGACAGAGACTCACAACTGTCTTCTATCTGACATCCATATTCCAGGAGTGGACAACTGGGATGCGGATTTCCTGAACATACAGACCTTTCATCTCGGGGAGTGGGCTCTCCATCCGGAAGTGTTTTCCAGATTAACCCTCAAGTGGGGGGTGCCGTAGTTAGATCTGATGGCGTCTCGTCAGAACGCCAAGCTTCCAAGGTACAGTTCAAGGTCAAGAGAACCTCAGACCGCCCTGATAGATGCTCTGCCGGTACCTTGGGATTGTGGTCTAGCATACCTGTTTCCTCCGTTTGCTCTCCTTCCAGGAGTCATTGCTCGTATCAAGCAGAAGAGAGCGTCTGTAATTCTAATAGCTCCCGCATAGCCTTGCAGGATCTGGTTTGCAGACCTAGTAAAGATGTCATCTCTTCCTCCTTGGAGGTTACCTCTAAGGAAGCACCTTCTACCTCAGGGTCCTTTCCTCCATCCAAATCTCGTTTCTCTGAAGCTGACTGGATGGAGATTGAACGCTTAGTTCTGGCCAAGCGTGTTATTGGTTATTGATACCATGCTTCAGGCTCGTAAGCCTGTTACTCGTTTGATTTACCTTAAGATATGCCGTAAATACCTATATTGGTGTGAATTGAAAGGCTTCTCTTGGAGTAGGGTCAGGATTCCTAGAATTTTGTCTTTTCTCCAGGAAGGTTTGGAGAAAGGGTTTTCAGTCAGTTCTCTGAAGGGTCAGATTTCTGCACTGTATTCTTTTACACAAACGTCTGGCGATGGGCCAGATATTCAATCCTTTTGTCAGGCTCTGGTTAGAATCAGGCCTGTGTTTAAACCTGTTGCTCCTCCAAGGAGCTTGAATCTTGTTCTTAGAGTTTTGCAGCAGGCTCTGTTTGAGCCAATGCATCCTGTAGATATTAAGTTATTATCTTGGAAAGTTTTGTTCCTTATTGCTATTTCCTCTGCTCGTAGAGTTTCGGAACTCTCGGCTTTACAGTGCGATTCCCCTTACCTTATTTTTCATGCGGATAAGGCAATTCTTCGTACTAAATTGGGGTTTCTCCGTAAGGTGGTTTCGGATAGAAATATTAATCAGGAAATTGTTGTTCCTTCTCTTTGTCCTAATCCTCCTTCTCAAAAGGAACGTTTTTTGCACAACTTGAATGTTGTGCATGCTTTAAAATTCTATTTACAGGCTACTAAGGATTTTCGCCAGTCTTCTGCCCTTTTTGTTTGCTTCTCAGGAAAGTGTTGGGGTTAGAAGGCGACTTCTACTTCTTATTCCCTTTGGTTGAGAAGTATTATTCATTTTGCTTATGAGACTGCTGGACAGCAGCCTCCTGAGAGAATCACGGCTCATTCCACTAGGGCTGTCTCCTCTTCTTGGGCTTTCAAAAATGAAGCTTCTGTGGAACAGATTTGCAAGGCTGCAACTTGGTCCTCTCTGCATACTTTTTCCAAATTTGATACTTTTGCCTCAGCTGAGGCTACTTTTGGGAGAAAGGTTCTTCAAGTGGTGGTGCTTTCAGTTTAGGCCTGCTGTTCATTCCATGTCCTCTAGCTTGGGTATTGGTTACCACTGGTAATTGTAATGACGTCGTGGACTCTCCATGTCTTAGGAAAGAAAACAAAATGTATTCTTACCTGATAAATGTCTTTCTTTCTGGACATGGAGAGTCCACGACCCCACCCTTTAGATTAGACAGTAAATTTTACTAAACCTCAGGCACCTCTACACCTTTGTGTTATCTTCTTTTTCCATTTCCCTTCGGCTGAATGACTAGGGGTTATGGGTAAGGGAAGTGACACTTAACAGCTGTTCTGTGGTGCTCTTTGCCGCCTCTTGGCCACGAGTGAATATCCCACTAGTAATTGGAATGACGTCGTGGACTCTCCATGTCCGGAAAGAAATTTATCAGGTAAGCATAAATTTTGTTTTTACTCTTCAAAGCATATAAAACATTGCAAAGTACAAGCCATGTCAAAAATGCCCCCAC
>NC_069502.1:1091054304-1091111804 GCF_027579735.1 Bombina bombina
TCTCTCTCCCCCCTCTCTTTTGCGCTCTCTCCCCCCTCTCTTTTGCTCCCGCTCTCCCCCTCTTTTGCTCCCGCTCTCCCCCTCTTTTGCTCCCTCTCTCCCCCTCTCCTTTGCTCCCTCTCTCCCCCTCTCCTTTGCTCCCTCTCTCCCCCTCTCTTTTGCTTTCTCTCCCCCCCTTTCTTTTGCGCTCTCCCCCCCCTCTCTTTTGCGCTCTCTCCCCCCCTCTCTTTTGCGCTCTCTCCCCCCCTCTCTTTTGCGCTCTCTCCCCCCTCTCTTTTGCGCTCTCTCCCCCCTCTCTTTTGCGCTCTCTCCCCCCTCTCTTTGCGCTCTCTCCCCCCTCTCTTTTGCGCTCTCTCCCCCCTCTCTTTTGCTTTCTCTCCCCACCCTCTCTTTTGCCCTCTCTCCCCCCTTTCTTTTGCGCTCTCTCCCCCCTTTCTTTTGCGCTCTCTCCCCCCTTTCTTTTGCGCTCTCTCCCCCCTTTCTTTTGCGCTCTCTCCCCCCTTTCTTTTGCGCTCTCTCCCCCCTTTCTTTTGCGCTCTCTCCCCCCTCTCTTTTGCGCTCTCTCCCCCCTCTCTTTTGCGCTCTCTCCCCCCTCTCTTTTGCGCTCTCTCCCCCCTCTCTTTTGCGCTCTCTCCCCCCTCTCTTTTGCGCTCTCTCCCCCCTCTCTTTTGCGCTCTCCCCCCTCTCTTTTGCTCCCGCTCTCCCCCTCTTTTGCTCCCGCTCTCCCCCTCTTTTGCTCCCGCTCTCCCCCTCTTTTGCTCCCTCTCTCCCCCCTCTCTTTTGCGCTCTCTCCCCCCCTCTATTTTGCGCTCTCTCCCCCCTCTATTTTGCGCTCTCTCCCCCCTCTCTTTTGCGCTCTCTCCCCCCCTCTCTTTTGCGCTCTCTCCCCCCTCTCTTTTGCGCTCTCTCCCCCCTCTCTTTTGCGCTCTCTCCCCCCTCTCTTTTGCGCTCTCTCCCCCCCTCTCTTTTGCGCTCTCTCCCCCCCTCTCTTTTGCGCTCTCTCCCCCCTCTCTTTTGCGCTCTCTCCCCCCTCTCTTTTGCGCTCTCTCCCCCCTCTCTTTTGCGCTCTCTCCCCCTCTCTTTTGCGTTCTCCCTCTCTTTTGCGCGCGCTCTCTCCCGCGCGCCCTCTCCCCCTCTTTTGCGCGCTCTCTCTCTCCCCCTCTTTTGCGCGCTCTCTCTCCCCCCTCTTTTGCGCTCTCTCCCCCCCTCTTTTGCGCTCTCTCCCCCCTCTTTTGCGCTCTCTCCCCCCTCTTTTGCGCTCTCTCCCCCCTCTTTTGCGCTCTCTCCCCCTCTCTTTTGCGTTCTCCCTCTCTTTTGCGCGCTCTCTCCCGCTCTTTTGCGCGCTCTCTCTCTCCCCCTCTTTTGCGCGCTCTCTCTCTCCCCCTCTTTTGCGCGCTCTCTCTCTCCCCCTCTTTTGCGCGCTCTCTCTCCCCCTCTTTTGCGCGCTCTCTCTCCCCCTCTTTTGCGCGCTCTCTCTCCCCCTCTTTTGCGCGCTCTCTCTCCCCCTCTTTTGCGCGCTCTCTCTCCCCCTCTTTTGCGCGCTCTCTCCCCCCTCTTTTGCGCGCTCTCTCCCCCTCTTTTGCGCGCTCTCTCCCCCTCTTTTGCGCGCTCTCTCCCTCTCTTTTGCACGCTCTCTCCCCCTCTTTTGCGCGCTCTCTCCCCCTCTTTTTAGCGCGCTCTCTCTCCCCCTCTTTTTAGCGCGCTCTCTCCCCCTCTTTTTCGCGCGCTCTCTCTCCCCCTCTTTTTCGCGCGCTCTCTCTCCCCCTCTTTTTCGCGCGCTCTCTCCCCCTCTTTTTTGCGCTCTCTCTCTCCCCCTCTTTTTTCGCGCTCTCTCTCTCCCCCTCTTTTTCGCGCTCTCTCTCTCCCCCTCTTTTTCGCGCTCTCTCTCTCCCCCTCTTTTTCGCGCTCTCTCTCTCCCCCTCTTTTTCGCGCGCTCTCTCTCCCACTCTTTTTCGCGCGCTCTCTCTCCCACTCTTGTGCGCGCTCTCTCTCCCCCTCTGGTGCGCGCTCTCTCTCCCCCTCTGGTGCGCGCTCTCTCTCCCCCTCTGGTGCGCGCTCTCTCTCCCCCTCTGGTGCGCGCTCTCTCTCCCCCTCTTGTGCGCGCTCTCTCTCCCCCTCTTGTGCGCGCTCTCTCTCCCCCTCTGGTGCGCGCTCTCTCTCCCCCTCTGGTGCGCGCTCTCTCTCCCCCTCTGGTGCGCGCTCTCTCTCCCCCTCTGGTGCGCGCTCTCTCTCCCCCTCTGGTGCGCGCTCTCTCTCCCCCTCTGGTGCGCGCTCTCTCTCCCCCTCTGGTGCGCGCTCTCTCTCCCCCTCTGGTGCGCGCTCTCTCTCTCCCCCTCTTGTGCGCGCTCTCTCTCCCCCTCTTGTGCGCGCTCTCTCTCCCCCTCTTGTGCGCGCTCTCTCTCCCCCTCTTGTGCGCGCTCTCTCTCCCCCTCTTGTGCGCGCTCTCTCTCCCCCTCTTGTGCGCGCTCTCTCTCCCCCTCTTGTGCGCGCTCTCTCTCCCCCTCTTGTGCGCGCTCTCTCTCCCCCTCTTGTGCGCGCTCTCTCTCCCCCTCTTGTGCGCGCTCTCTCTCCCCCTCTTGTGCGCGCTCTCTCTCCCCCTCTTGTGCGCGCTCTCTCTCCCCCTCTTGTGCGCGCTCTCTCTCCCCCTCTTGTGCGCGCTCTCTCTCCCCCTCTTGTGCGCGCTCTCTCTCCCCCTCTTGTGCGCGCTCTCTCTCCCCCTCTTGTGCGCGCTCTCTCTCCCCCTCTTGTGCGCGCTCTCTCTCCCCCTCTTGTGCGCGCTCTCTCTCCCCCTCTTGTGCGCGCTCTCTCTCCCCCTCTTTTGCGCGCGCTCTCTCTTCCCTCTCTCTCCCCCTCTTTTGCGCGCTCTCTCTTCCCTCTCTCTCCCCTCTCTCTCCCCTCTCTCTCCCCCTCTTTTGCGCGCTCTCTCTTCCCTCTCTCTCCCCTCTCTCTCCCCCTCTTTTGCGTGCTCTCTCTTCCCTCTCTCTCTCCCCCTCTTTTGCGCGCGCTCTCTCCCCCCTTCTTTTGCTGAATAAATGCACGATAGGATGGGTAGCATTCTGGGGATCCCTAAAGGCTCAGGGAGTTTGGACTCAGTCAGTCTGTTCTACCTATAAACATTCTGGAACTGAGAGCGATCTTCAATGCTCTTCTGGCCTGGCCCCAGTTAGCCTCGGTCCATTTTATCAGGTTCTAGTCGGACAACATAACTTCAGTTGCTTACATAAATCATCAGGGAGGAACGAGGAGTTCCTTAGTGATGACCGAGGTAGCCATAATAATCCAGTGGGCGGAAACCCACTTTTGCTGTCTGTCGTGATCCACATTCCAGGGGTGGACAACTGGGAGGCGGACTTCCTGAGCAGGCAGACCTTTCATCTGGGGGAGTGGGAACTCCATCGGGAAGCGTTCTCCGGCCTGACTCAAGTGGGGTTAGCCGAAATTTGATCTCAAGGCATCCCGACAGAATGCCAATCTCCCGAGATACGGGTCGAGGTCCAGGGACCCCCAGGTGGAGCTGATAGATGCTCTGGCGGTCCCTTGGACCTTCAGTCTAACATACCTATTTCCTCCGTTTGCTCTTCTTCCTCGGGTCATTGCTCGAATCAAGCAGGTGAGGGCATCAGTGATTCTCATAGCACCAGCTTGGCCTCGCAGGATTTGGTATGCAGATCTGGTGGACATGTAATTTCTACCACCTTGGAGTCTTCCGGTGAGGAAGGACCTTCTAATACAGAGGCCCTTCCTTCACCCAAATCTAGTTTCTCTGAAGCTGACTGCTTGGAGATTGAACGCTTAATTTCATCCAAGCGGGGCTTTTCTGACTCTGTCATAGAGACCATGATTCAGGCTAGTAAGCCTGTAACTAGAAAGATTTACCATAAGATATAGCGTAAATATCTCTACTGGTGTGAATCTTAGGTCACTCATGGAGTTAAGATTCCTAGAATTTTGTCTTTTCTCCAAGAGGGTTTGGAGAAAGCATTATCGACAAGTTCCCTAAAGGGTCAAATCTCTGCCTTATCTGTTTTGTTACACAAACGTCTGGCAGTTGTTCCAGATGTACAATCAATTTGTCAGGCCTTGGTCAGGATCAGGCCTGTGTTCAAACCAGTTACTCTTCCATGGAGTCTGAATTTAGTTCTTAAAGTTCTTCAAGGGGGCTCCTTTTGAGCCTATGCATTCCTTAGATGTTAGTTTTATTTCTTGTTGCTATTTCTTCTGCTCGCAGAGTGTCAGAGCTCTCGGCATTGCAGTATGTGTCCCCTTGCCTTATTTTTCATTCAGATAAGGTAGTTTTACATACTAAATTAGTTTCTGATCGGAACATTAATCAGGAGATTGTTGTTCCTTCTTTGTGACCTAATCCTACTTTTCATAAGGAACGGATTCTGCTCAATTTGGACGTGGTTCGTGCTTTAAAGTTTTACCTGCAGGAGACTAAGGATTTTCGTCAGTGTCCTGCATTTTTTGTAGTTTTCTCAGGAAAACGTATGGAACAGAAAGCTACGGCTACTTCTTTCTTTTTGGCTGAGGAGTATCATACGTTTTGCATATGAGACTACTGGACAGCAGCTTCCAGAGAGAGTTACGGCTCATTCCACAAGGGCTGTATCTTCCTCATGGGCATTCAAGAATGAAGCTTCGGGGTAACGGATTTGCAAGGCTGTTACTTGGTCCTCTCTTCACACTTTTTCAAAATTCTACAAATTAGACACACTTGCCTCGGCTGATTCCGCTTTTGAGAGAAAGGCTTTTCAAGCAGTGGTGCCTTCTGTTTAGGTTCCCTGTCTTGTCCCTGCCATGTCATCTGTGTACACTAGCTTGGGTATTCCCATTAGTAATTAAGATGATCCGTGGACTCATCGTGTCATTAAAAAGAAAAGAAAATGTATGCTTACCTGATAAATTTATTTCTTTTTTGACACACTGAGTCCACGGCCCGCCCTATTATTTAGACAGGTTATGTGTATGTTATAAACTTCAGACACCTCTGCACCTAGTTTCTTCTTTTCTCTCCTTAACTTCAGTCGAATGACTGGTGTGTGTGGGAGGGGCGGAGCTATTTAACAGCTTTGCTGTGGTGCTCTTTGCTGCCTCCTGCAGGGCAGGAGTGTTATTCCCATTAGTAATTAAGATGATCCGTGGACTCATCGTGTTAAAAAAGAAATACATTTATCAGGTAAGCATAAAGTTTCTTTTTTCTCTCTCAGCCCCTCTCTATTGCTCTCTCTCTCTCCCTCTCTATTGCTCTCTCTCTCCCCCTCTCTATTGCTCTCTCTCCCCCCTCTCTATTGCTCTCTCTCTCTCCCCCCCTCTCTATTGCTCTCTCTCTCTCCCCCCCTCTCTATTGCTCTCTCTCTCTCTCCCCCCCTCTCTATTGCTCTCTCTCTCTCCCCCCCTCTCTATTGCTCTCTCTCCCCCCCTCTCTATTGCTCTCTCTCCCCCCCTCTCTATTGCTCTCTCTCCCCCCCCCTCTCTATTGCTCTCTCTCCCCCCCCTCTCTATTGCTCTCTCTCTCTCCCCCCCTCTCTATTGCTCTCTCTCTCTCCCCCCCCTCTCTATTGCTCTCTCTCTCTCCCCCTCTCTATTGCTCTCTCTCTCCCCCTCTCTATTGCTCTCTCTCTCCCCCTCTCTATTGCTCTCTCTCTCTCCCCCTCTCTATTGCTCTCTCTCCCCCTCTCTTTTGCTCTCTCTCCACCCTCTCCCCCCTCTTTTGCTCTCTCCCCACCCTCTCCCCCCTCTTTTGCTCTCTCCCCACCCTCTCCCCCCCTCTTTTGCTCTCTCCCCACCCTCTCCCCCCTCTTTTGCTCTCTCTCCCCCCTCTTTTGCTCTCTCTCCCCCCTCTTTTGCTCTCTCTCCCCCCTCTGTTGCTCTCTCTCCCCCCTCTGTTGCTCTCTCTCCCCCCCCTGTTGCTCTCTCTCCCCCCTCTGTTGCTCTCTCTCCCCCCTTTTGCTCTCTCCCCCCCCCTCTTTTGCTCTCTCTCCCCCCCCTCTTTTGCTCTCTCTCCCCCCTCTTTTGCTCTCTCTCCCCCCCTCTTTTGCTCTCTCTCCCCCCTCTTTTGCTCTCCCTCCCCCCTCTTTTGCTCTCCCTCCCCCCTCTTTTGCTCTCTCCCTCCCTCTTTTGCTCTCTCTCCCTCCCTCTTTTGCTCTCTCTCCCTCCCTCTTTTGCTCTCTCTCCCTCCCTCTTTTGCTCTCTCTCCCTCCCTCTTTTGCTCTCTCTCCCTCCCTCTTTTGCTCTCTCTTCCCTCCCTCTTTTGCTCTCTCTTCCCTCTATTTTGTGCTTTCCCCTCTTTTGCTCTCTCTTCCCAATCTCTTTTGCTCTTTCCCCTCTCTATGCTCTCTCTCCATCTCTCTTTTGCTCTCTCCCCCCTCTCCTCTTTTGCTCTCTCTTCCCCCCTCCTCTTTTGCTCTCTCTTCCCCTCTCTTTTGCTCTATCTCTTTCCCCCTCTTAGTTTCTCTCTCCCCCTCTTAGTTTCTCTCTCCCCCTCTCTTTTGCTCACTCTCTCCCCCCTCTTTTGCTCTCTCTTCCCTTTCTTGCTCTCTTTTCCCTTTCTTGCTCTCTCTTCCCTCTCTTCTGCTCTTTCCCCTCTCTTTATCTTTGTCTCTCCCTCTCT
This sequence comes from Bombina bombina, assembly GCF_027579735.1. Classification (NCBI taxonomy): domain Eukaryota; kingdom Metazoa; phylum Chordata; class Amphibia; order Anura; family Bombinatoridae; genus Bombina; species Bombina bombina. Next base: position 1,091,060,918 of record NC_069502.1, read on the forward strand.
CTTTCTATTTCTCTCCCGTCTCTCTCTCGCGCCGACTGCGCCCGACCACGCCCACGCTTCAGCCGGCCACGCCCACTTTTGCCCCACCGCCGCAAACAGCATGTCAGGTAAGGCCAGGTGTGTTTGTCCTGTGCTGTCTCTACTGCGCATGACAGCTTTGGACAAACACACTTGGCCTTTTATATTATAGGATTAGATTTTATTGGATTTCATAGGGGAAAGGATATTTACAGTGATTTTAAATGGTAATAAGGGTACCTTTTCTTTTGTTTCATATGCTCTTTTTAGTACTCAAATTAATATGTACAAATTTAAATTTATACTTAGTCTGTACATTTAAATTTATACTTAGTCTGTACATTTATTATTAACTCATGCTTTTTTCCACTTAGCCCTAAATACTATAAAGTGGAGGGAAATCATTACCGTTGCTATGCAAAATGTTTAAACCAGACTCTGCAGAAATTTAAACCCATTAGCACTTCCAGGGCTAGAGAAGTGCATATCTCAGACAGTAGTGAGAGCGCGCTATTTCCGCATTCCTCACTTCCTCACTGCCTAACTGCTGCTGTTGGACATGTTCTCCCTGGCAGATTCATTTTTATGAATTAAGTGTGTGTGTGGGATTGCTCTGGGTGTAGCTTCCTGTGGCTGTGGATATGCACCCATCATTTCTCTGAAAGTATTTTCCATGCTGTAGGACATGAGGTGTGGACCTAGCCTGCTCTGAGAGTGCAGTCCATTTACATGGTTTGTATGCATTTTCTAGGGACACCACATCTAGCTATAGCTACTCTAAAGATCAATATGGATAGCTTGAGTTAAAGACCATGAATTTGGGATTTGGCCTTCTCTCTTGGCCAGTGGTTAAAGCTAGTCCTACATTTTATTATCTATCTTTTTAAAAACTCTGGAGTAGACTGCACTTTTAAAAGTGGCTAAAACTTTAGCTGGGTGGTCTATAAAGTCAGCCGGGTGGTGCGCCCACTAAAAAGGTCCTGGGGAGAACACTAATGTGTCAGCCCGCTGGTATAGATGTTGATTAAATCTGTATTGCATATATGAATGGCTTATGTGGGGGTTTTTAGGGGGATTTTTTTTTCTTTCTTTCTACTCTATATAGTCACTGTGCTTTGGATATTTTCTAAATTTGATTTTCACATATAATATTGATATACTATTCCCATTGTTTGTTCAGCTATAGGTGGTATTGTGATGTTTTAAGAATAAAAAGAAAAGCTGGTGCTTTTTTTAATCAGTAGTGATAATAACATTGAAAAAAAATTGTACAAGGCTTCTGAAATGAGCAAATATGGATAATGTACTTAATGTTGATAGATCAGTTGCCAGATTAATAAAGAGAATGACTTTCCCTAAGAATACTGGCTCTTTAAAGATCCAATTGAACACAGAGCTAAAGCAATAGAAAAGTACACTTTTAAATTGACATGAGGAAATACATTTTGTTTTCAGTTTATTTGCTAATTACAGATACTAAATATTGAGTTGAAGGTTTGGAGTAAAAATATATGCCTACTTTCAAATATTTAAAATTTGCTTTAACATTTGCTTGTTTCTTTGATTGGCGAAGCTATGGCATATCCTTTATAGCTACATATCTCAGAAGACAACACACAAACTAACTTTGAACCATTTTCAGTCATACAAGATTTTTATCCTAAAGCACTTCTAGTCAAATTAACCACCACTGTTCTTTTCAGAAGCATACTTTGTGGGTATTCTATTATTTAAAATGGATCATTAGGGAAAAGCATGGCTCTTGCCTCAAAATTGGAAGTCTAAAAATTAAATTCCTCAGTTAAAGGCTTACAAATGCATTCTTCTAATCATTCTAAAAATAAAAAGATAATTTTCATTTCTTTATCCATGTCATTATCCTGCACATTTAGAACCAAAAAGGTAGAGGGAAAGGGGCTTTGTTCCAAAAGAATAAGTCTGCAAGAAGCTTTGCCTGTCAAAATCATCTACTGTATGAACCTTTTGTTTTGGGGACCTCACATTTGTGAGTCATGGAAGAATATTTGATAAGATTACAAACTAGCAACAGAAGATTGTTTTCTTGATGGAGACCGAACAGATTTTATACAGCAGAAATTAATGTAGAGATTCATACATTAGTTCATCTTTTTTGGAGCAGGCAGGTTTTACCAGGAAGAGTGGAGGCTCAACAAGTCAGTGTTCCAGAAAATTGTCATTAAATTGGACAACCGGAGGTAAATCTTACAACCTTCCAGCCTGTCATTTGTCTGCCAGATCAGTCAGCCCATATGACAAATGTCTTCAGTCTAACTAGGTAGTTCAGTGTTTTTTTTTTATATATATATATATATATATATACGCAAACTAAAGATTGCACTCACAGGTCTTTCATCAACTTAAGTACAAGTTGTTTTGCCCGTGTTCCAGCTTCTATGTGGGAAAAGCATCTGGTACTCTGAGGGAACGCATGGCTATTCATAGGCATGCCATCAGAACGGCACTACACCGGAGTGACTCAGACCAACCTGTAGCGAGGCACTGTGCCAGGGAAGGCCATTCTATTTCATCTATTCGGTATATCCTTATAGACCATGCTCCTATCTTGGAGAGAGTTGGTGATCGCAATAATATGTTGCTGATGCGGGAGGCGCAATGGATCTACCGGTTGGGTACAATTCACCCTGGTGGACTAAACACAACCCAGACTTCAAGGTATTCCTATAGCTCTGATATGTGTGATACATACTGGGAGTGCATCCCTGGGAGGCGGTGACTCTGTTTTGGTGCCAAGTGTGTAGAGATCCCACTTGTTGGGGTCACCGCTCACTCTATGCCCACAGTACACGGGAGTGGGAGCATTATGTTTCCCTCTTTCTGTGTGGAAGTCCTGCATCTTATTGGTGGACACTCATCTAATACACGCTTTCGGAATACGCTATTTAGGATACCAATTAGTCTATGTTGGTGGACTATACTGTTCTAGTGGATTTTCAACATACAGTGATATTGATATATGATTATATGCTGGATGATTGGTTTAAGACACCCAGATATGTTTGATATACTTACAGAGTATTGCTTAATGATACTGACATAAGGCGAACAGATCCATGTGAGAAGATTAGTATTGACGAACAATGCTTGTGATATCTTAGGATGATCAATTCCCGTTGGGTACTATATCACTGGGTTTAGTAGAAATTAACTACAGTTTATAGCTATATTCTGTCTAAAGCTAATTAGCACATTGTGACAGCTAGCTTACATTGACCAGGTTGGTCTTTGCATTATAGGGATACACCCTGTACTTTATTATACAGGGAATTTAGTTTGCAACATTCTGCTACGATATAGTCTTTAGGTTTCTTTTTTATCCTTTTTTATTTTTTTATTGTGTGTAATAAGGAGACATACACAGGGAAATAGTAATCGTGATTAAATCACGTATCTAGTATACTAAACATCATGTGACGTAGTATAGAATGTTCACCCTGCGTTATCACTTACTCTTCACACTGAGATAGTATAAATATTTTTATTTGTATATATTTCTTACACATGTATAACCACTGTAGTAGTCCTACTTCACAATAAGTTTGACAGCGATACTAACCGTATCCATAGTAACCATTTGCACATAGGGTTGCTCCGACATCGGTTATTATCTCATCACAGTATGGATATAAGATGGCTTTATGTTTGAAGGCATGTCACACATGGTTGCACTACTTTAGTACTGTACACTAAGATGGTTAGAAAAAATGTTGCTCGTATTAAGTAGTTATTCACACTGCTTTGATTGGCGAAAGTTTGGCAGCAGCCGTTTCCATAGCAATCATTTATACACAGGGTTGCTCCGTTACCGGTTACTATCCTTTCGCACTATGGGGATAAGATGGTCCTATTTTTATGCTGCACATGTGTATGTTGTTTTATTTCTTGTGCACTATGAATCTAAAATTAACGCTGTTATTAATCAGTATGTTTTCACATTACTCACATAGCCGGATGTGATATACCTATACTTCCGGTTTTGGTTATTCAGTGGAACGCAAGTTGCGTTCCATTTACGTAAGATTGGCTCCATTTGGGTAAGAGGTTTGTTTGTTTGCAAGCACTATAAAAGTTGTATATTTGATCACGGTTGTATGCTGACGAAGGGGACTAGATCCCTGAAAACGTTCCACATTAAAGTACTTGTACTTAAGTTGATGAAAGACCTGTGAGTGCAATCTTTAGTTTGGGTTTATTTGTACCTTTGCACCCAGGCAGTTGCCGCAAGGAGGGTAGAGCTGGAACTGCGTCGTGTGTGTGTATATATATATATATATATATATATATATATATATATATATATATATATATATATATATATATATATATATATATATATATATATAGAAATTTATTTTTAATTTTTTCCTGTTTTTTTTTTCACTCAGATTCTTCAAGTTTTACACAATCCTATTTGTAACAATGCAGACATAATGAAGTATTGGGTGAGGCTTCCTTGATTTCTAATGCTTGTAAAGCTCAGCAATGGGAAAAATGGATTCTTTTAACTCAAGAATCTCTGATTCAGTATGGTAGTTGAGAGGCAACTATCTGATAAGGTTATTGAAGCTGCTTAAAACAAGGAAATAGTCAACTTCTTCCACTTATTAAAGAACGGGCAAAGTATTTGCTGCTTCAATAATTATGCTTAATCAATAAACTTCTGTCTATGACCTAATTTGGACTTATTTCAATATAGAAATTTCAACCTTATCTGTAATAACAAGTAAGTAAGATGGCTTAGCTAAGTACAGCAGCTCTTTCAAGCAGATCCACTTGGGGATCTTCTGTTGTCATTGGAAGCAATTATGATGCATCCATGTAAGCCATTATGTCAGTTCTCTTTATGGAAAGTTTTAATTTTCTTATTTCAAGTATGTATATATATATAATTATTTATTTTTTAAATAAACAAAAAATTGTTTCCTACCATTCTTAGCAAGACTAAATATAGCAGGTAAGGTAGACACCCCTCTACTACTTCAAGTATAATACAACTTAGATATATATATATATATATATAGATATATATAGATATATTTATATTAAACTGAAATTGTATTACAGAGAGAGAGAGAGAAAAAAAAAAGGTAACTTTGAAAATGTTAAAGGGACAAGATACCTCAAAATTTTCTTTCATGATTCGGATAGAAAATAAAATTTCAAACAACTTTCCAATTTACTTCTTTTTTTTTTTTTTTTTTTAAATATTTTATTTTCAGTTTTCAACATAAACAAAAACCAAAACAAACAAAAGATTACATATTTTGCATCCCTTCATTACATTTCAATTGTCTCATATTGCTATTACCCTTCCCAGAGGGGGAGAGGCATTTTAAAATATGATTATTACATTGATGGTCCTGGCAAAATTGAATAACACATATTAGATATATCCTTAAGTTGAGCAAGTCTCACCCGGACCAGGAATGCCTTCTATACATAGGTCGCATGTGCACAAGTCCAATGTTGGAGTTGTATTTGCCTCAGCTATACTTCCAGTGAGGTTTTACATAGCAAAGTAAGGGAGCAGTCATGCAACAAAAATAAAATAAAATACAATACAGACAGACAAGACATACAGGAAAAACAAAAAAGTCTCCAAAAATTATCTTATGAGTGTGGGCGAATCACAATTGTTTTACTACGAACCATATAAAAGGACCTAACAGCCTCCAGAATATGCCCCTGAGATATGAAAACCAGACTGAATGGGGTTTGCCAGTGTTCTGAACTTAATACCGTGTATCTAATAGTGCTCACTTCCTGCTTCTATATTTGTATGAGTCCCAGATAAACAATATGTCTTCGTAAAGATCTAATTTTCCCTCCCTAAGGAAATAGAATCTCTCGAGGAGAAGGTCAGAATCCACCTGACTCTTCCAATCCTCTATACTGGGGATGGTGGATGATTTCCAGTGTCTAGGTATATTTTGCTTTGCTACATTTATCATTATTAAAAATAATTGCCTTCTAATCTTGCATGGGATTTGAGGGGTTTGAGATAAAAGAATTAGTTCGAGACTAGGCGCTAATTGTGTGTGCAGTATCGAGTTTATTTCCTCGAAAATATTCCTCCAAAAAGCATTGATTGGGATGCAATCCCACCAAATGTGCCTCATGTTACCGATTTGGCCCCCACATCTCCAACAAGTATTAGAGCATTTTTTGAATATATATTTAAGTTTTGCTGGTGTTAAATACCAACGCATAAATATTTTAATGTTCGTTTCTTTAGCCTTAGCGGAGTGGGCTGATTTTGACAAATTTTTAAACCTATTACTCCATTCCTTAGGAGGTGTAGTTTCTATTAGTTCCCTGTCCCAGCTCTTAGTGTATGTTGGGAGATCCGGAAATCTGTTATCTAGGACTAATTTGTACATTGTTGAAATAGATCTTTGGGATTTCCTACCATGTATGCAAGCTTGTTCAAATTGAGTTGGGGTCCTTGTTAGGTCTGATTTGCATCTATGGGAGTAAATGAAGTGTCTGATTTGATGGTACCTAAACCACGAGGACAAAAAAGGAATATCCATGTCATTGAGCTGTTGTTTTGATTTTAATTTGCCTTTATCCATAATTGTATGTACAGGGATCTGAGAAAGGAAGTCAGGTTTGACATGTGCAGGCTCATCCAATCCTGGGGGGAATTCCTGGTTTGATAATAATGTTGTGAGTGGGGAGTATTGTGTGGAGATTCTTTTAAATGATTTTAATATGAGTTGCCAGTCTCTCCAGGTCTCATTGGTCATTGAAAGATGGGAGATAGCTACTCGTTTTACTGCTGGGAGGTTCCAGCAACTCGTGCCCAAATGTGTCACCCCTGCTGCAGAATTTTCTATTTGAACCCATCCCTTTGGGGAAGTTGCGGAGTGGTTACACCACTCTACAATCCTTTGTAGTGATACTGCCAATTTATACGAGTGGAGGTGAGGTACTCCCAATCCTCCCCTATCTGGCACTCTATACATTGTCCCTTTGTTGATGCGGGGTGGTCTACGGCCCCACACGTAGTCATTTATGACCTTTTGTAGTATATCAATGTCTTTGGATGTATTCTGTATGGGGGTTGTCTGTAGTAGATATAGAGCTTTGGGTAGTAACACCATTTTAGACGCCTGTATTCGGCCCAACCAGGAAATATTCTTAAGGAGCCAGGAAGAAGTCAGAGATTGAAATTCATTAATCAGGGCTCCATAATTGAGTTTACGTGTAAGCTGTGGGTCAGATGAGAGGTATATACCTAAATACTTTAAACAAATTGGTTGGGCTTTCAAGGGGCATTGAGATCTAATGGAATCCAGGGATTGTGGGGTGAGATTAACCGGGAGAAACTCTGATTTTGCCATATTTACCAAAAAGTTTGAGACTTCTCCATAACATGTGAACTCATTCATGACATGTGATATAGAATTTAGTGGGTCTGATAGAGTTAGCAGTAAGTCATCCGCAAAAATCGCTAATTTATGAGAACTGTCTCCTAAGTTGATTCCTTTTATATTGGGGTTTGCCCTTAATTTGACAGCAAGGGGTTCTAAAGATAGAATAAATAGAAGAGGGGATAAGGGACAGCCCTGTCTGGACCCATTTCTGATTTCAAACATGTCTGAAAGGGACCCATTCACCCTGACTTGAGCAGATGGGTTGGAATATAGGGCCATGATTTTCTGTATAAAATGAGTTGGGAAATCAAACCGTCTTAGTGTCCTGTCTAGGTAAGTCCAGTCCAGTCTGTCAAATGCCTTTTCGGCGTCGGTGGAGAGAAAGATAGCAGGGGAGTTTGTTTTAGAAATATGATCAATTAAATTGAGGACTTTGACAGTATTGTCTTTCGCCTCCCTGTTCGGTACAAAGCCCGCTTGGTCTTGGTGGATAAGATGGGGTAGTAAACTGTTTACCCGGGAGGCTAAAATTTTTGCATAAATTTTTAAATCTACGTTCAGTAGGGAAATTGGTCGGAAGTTGGCCGGTGTGTCTGGTATCTTGCCTGGTTTTTCCAGTACCGTAATATGGGCTTTGAGCATGGAATCTGGGAAGGGAGACGAATCTGAAATGGAGTTAAAAAGATTAGTTAAATGTGGGGCTAATTGCTTCGCAAACGTTTTATAATAAAGGCCTGAAAAGCCATCTGGGCCCGGGGCTTTATTGGGTTTTAAAAGTTTAATGGCGGATAGTACCTCTGCAGAAGAAATAGGTTTGTCTAGTGCTTCTTTTTGGTCTGGTTTAACCTGTGGTAAGTCTATTTGGTCTAAGTACTGATCACATTTTTGGGAATGAAGTTTTGCGTCTCTGTCAGGGAACAGATTGTATAATTTGTGATAGAATGCTTTGAAAACAGATGCTATGGTTAATGTGTCCTCAGTGTTTTTTCCCGTCTTGTCTTTGATCGAGTGTATGTAAGTGGACCTTTGTTTTTTCTTTAGGGCTCTAGCCAGCCATCGGCCTGACTTATTGCCCTCCCTATAAAATGTCTGATTAAAAGATAGCAACTGTTGTTGGGTGACAATCTGTAAGGCCTTATTAAATTGATTCCTTTTAGAGGAAAGAAGTTCAAGAATTTGGGCATCCCCCGGGGAAGATTTATGTCTAAAATCTAATTCTGCTATTTCTCTTGCTAGTTTTGTGTGTTCCTCACGTCTCTGTTTAACTAAGTGAGCTTTAATTTTGAGGAATTCCCCTCTGATGGTACATTTGTGAGCTTCCCAAAGGGTATTAATATTTACGTCTGGGGTGTTGTTTATTGAGAAATAAGCTTTAATTTGTTTAGTCAGATTTTTAACCCTTTTTTGTCCTTGGAGGAGAGAATCATCTAACCTCCATTGGTAGGTTCTTAGCGGGGCGGATGGCCACACTAGTCTGCACGATACCAGTGAGTGATCCGACCAAGTGGAATGTGAGATCCTAGCCTCTGTTAAGTGAGAAAGTACTAAGTGGTCAACAAAAATATAGTCCAGTCTAGAGTAACATTTCTTGGGGTTAGAAAAGAAGGTAAAATCTTTTTTATGTGTATTGAGATATCGCCATGTATCGTGCAAACCAAGTAGCTTAAGATTCTGCCAAATTGAATCCAGGTGGGGGGTTTTTGCTCTGGTGTCTGGGTTGGTACAATCTACTCTGGGGTCTAAAGGAACATTCAAATCCCCTGCCATTATTAAAGGGCTTGTGGGTTTCCCCAGGATGGAATCGGTAATTGTCTTAATAAAACTATGTTGGTTTCTATTTGGGGCATAGAAATTGACCATAGTTACTGGCCTGCCATATAGCAAGCCCGTAAGGCACAGGTATCTCCCTTCATTGTCTTTGTCTATATGGGTTTTCTTAAATGGGATAGATTTGTGTATGAGGATACACACACCGTTAATTTTTTTTGATGAGTGAGTGCTGTGAAAATGTTGAGTGTAGTGCGGTGATAAAAAGCTAGGGATATTTTTGCCCTTATAGTGTGTTTCCTGGAGCATGATGATGTGCCCCCCCCCTCCTGTGCAAGTCAAGAAGAGCCATCCTACGTTTTTTGGGGCAGTTTAACCCTTTGGTGTTTTGGGTAAAGATGTTCAGTACCTGTGAGTTATGTTGATCTTTATTGGTCATGTGTATTGTACCCTTCCTCCCACCTTCTACCTGAGTTATCCTGGTTCTTCATTAAACATTCTAAGCATCCGGTCTTGTAGCTATATGGAGACAAATAAAACAAATAATAACAAAAACAGAAACATACAAAACATTTAACAGTCTCCTCTAACAGAAGGAGAGTATACATCCTAACACTCAGTATATTGGGGATAAGAAATTATCCCAACTGGCTAGAACTTCTTTAGCAACTTAAGTGGAAACAGAAAAAGAAAAAGGAAAGTTTAAACTAAGTAAACACATTCAAGAAACACCCTGTTTAGGTTACTATAACAAGACTGATATGGTACTCAAGTGGACTCTCATTAGTGTCTGTTAAGATGGGTCTATGTGCCTAGGGACAGACAAGCCCCAGGATCCTTGCAAACAAGCTCAAGTTCTGTCCATAAATACAACAGTTCTAAGGAGTCTGCAACCCCTTAAAGGTTGGGAAATTGGTATATCTTCCATCCAGTGTTAATCACCCTTTTTCTGGCGCTGTGGTATTGTTGGTCGGCTGGTTTCTCCCAGTCCTCTTCTTCTGGACTTGCAACCATTCTCTTCTTTGTGGGAGGGGGATAATGTCCAATCTGTGGTTTTTGCTGTTGTGAGCATTTGGATTGCCATCTTCCTCCGGTATTTGAATATCCAGTTCTTTGCATACTCTGGGAATATCCTTTGGTGATTGACAGAGGTATCGTCTGCTTTTCCATAAGATTATGAGTTGGAATGGAAAGCCCCACCTGTATGGGATGTGATGCCTTTGCAGACTCATGGTCAAGGATTTCATCTCTCTTCTTTTAGTGAGGGTTCTCTGAGAGAGGTCTGCATATAGCTGTAGGTCTGAGTTCTCAAACTTAACCGGCTGCTGTTCCCTCGCATGTTTCATTATGCTTTCTTTCATTTGGTAGCTTGAAATACGGACAATGACGTCTCTGGGAGGCTGTGCATCTGTCGGCTTGGGGCGAAGCGCTCTATGTGCTCTATCAATTTCTATTTTGATCGGTGTCTCTGTTTTTTTTAGAAAATTGAATAAATCTTGCAGGTATTGATCTAGATCAGGTGCACTGATGCTTTCTGGGATACCTCTGATTCTTATATTCTGCCTCCTAGATCTATTTTCCATATCGTCGATTTTTTCTTCCAGATCTTGAATTGCAGAGTTTTGCTCAGTAATAATATTGTGCATGTCTGTAATTGTAGCAGAATGAGTATCTTGAGTGTTTTCTACAGCCTCTACCCTATGACCCAAATCAGACATTTCTTTCTTTAAATCATTAAGTTCTTCCTTAATGCAGTCCTTAACTTGGGCAACCAAACTAAGAAAATCTTTCTTTGAGGGAAGTGCTTCAAATAAGGCTTTAGGGATTGTGATAGTCTCTGTTGTGGCTTCATGGTCAGAATCTGATGAGGAAGATGCCTCTGCAAAATCTTGTTCCTCTGCAGCCGCCATGGCTGAGGATTTAGCCTCAAGAGTTTTAAAAAAGCTATTTACAGAAGGAGTTTTGTGTGCTTTTTGTTTGGTGCTATTGCCTCTTTTAGGTTGTCTTTTTGGAGACATATTGGTATGGCAGGTGACTAAGGCTCCTTAGGTGCTGCACTGCTTGCTCTTAAATCCAAATGTAATTATTCCTCCCTTGCTGGGTTTTGCAGTATTGAAAGGGGAGAGTGGAGCTTTATACAGTGTGTTTATGCTTAACTGATCATTTGATCTGTGCTTTTGGTGATTCTCCTTATCGTATATCTAGGCGTAATAACATGAGTAACTGTCCAGGGCTAGATTATAACGTTATGTCCACACATTGATGCATTTTTTTTTAAAATCATTGGTGTAGGGAGGCATGTACCTTGAAGCAGGCTAGACACAGATATGATCCCTTCACTGTCTCTGTTCCCGGGCTGCCACGTGGGAGCCGTTTATTCCTCTGCGCACCGGGTAAAATGTGCGTTATACATATAGGAACAACAAAAAAAAAAAAAAAAAAAAGGAATGCAGCTTAGCGCTTTTACACCTATACTTCACCTCATCCTGGGGTTGCTGGCTGCCCTTCAGATTTGCGATGCCCCTGAGGCTAGGGTTGTCCTCCGTTGTTGGGCCGCAGGTCGTATCTGTTTAATAGAGGCCTAGACGTAATAGCACCGGCCGGAGCTTCTAAAATTCACCGCTCCTTCCGGTTTGCTATGTGGCAGGTAAATGTCCCGTAGCTTAGCTACTGCTGCTGGCTGTCTCCCGAGCTGATTAATAAGGGCATGAACTGCGTCCTAGCCAGTTTGGGTGCGGGAGCTCCATCACACCGCGTCCATCTTCATGACCGGCTAGCTCCGCCCCCCTTTCCAATTTACTTCTATTATCAAATTTGCTTTATTCCCTTGTTATCCATTGCTGAAGGAACAGCATTGCACTACTGGCAGAGAGATGAACACATCTAGTTAGCCAATCACAGGAGACAAATGTGTGTAGGCAGCTAGCTCCCAGAAGTGCAGGATATGTGCATATTTGTTTTTTAACAAGGTATACCTAGAGAACTAAGCACATTTGAAAATAGAAGTTAATATTAAAGTGTTTAAAATAACATGCTCTATTTGAATCATACAAGTTTAATTTTCACTTTCCTATCCCTTTAAGTAATCTTTAATGACATAAAGAGAGAGATGGAGACAGTGGTAGATACAATTGTATATTCAAATGGAAATATGTAAGCGATAAAGTAGTGTTTGTATTTTACTTATAAATGGTCTCTGATTCCATTTTGATTAAAAAAAAATCATCTTTCCTTTTGCTTATATTCTACTCTTTTAGTTTTCTGTAGTGAACTGAAATAAATATGGTGTGTGCGTTTAAAAGGTAACATTTTGTTTAAATATTAGCATTTCCTATGTTTACTGATTGCATATTATAATTTAAATTTGCTTTCCATTCCTGTGTGTGTCATTGGCACACTAAATGAGAAATACAGGCTCCTCTCAGTAGCCCACATTCTCTATAAAATTAGCAATCTTCAGGGAACGAGCCAACTGCTTTCATGCCATTTTAGTTGTGCTAAATATAAAACTGAGCCAATGCAAAGTGAGCGGTGGGTGATGAGATCTGCCACTGGCACTGTACACAAACATGCTCCGACAGGGAGTCTCTACCCAGCAGGTGGCAGTCAAACATTCACAGTGATCCTGCAGATTGCCGGGTTTGTATAGACTCCCTGTGTCAAACTGAGACATGTTACCAATTTCCAATAGTAAATAGCACTATATTCACTTAAAATGCTTAGCAGCTGGTAAAACTGTAAGCCATAAAGGAGAAGTAAAACTGCTGCTTTAGTCATCGCTTTTGTCAACAGTTGACATCAATTTGCATGTTAAGAAGCAGCACAAAGACGAGAACAGAAGATGTTGCTTAATATGGAATACCTTGCAGGGGATATGCACAACTGAGTACCATGCAACTTTGTTTTTGTCTTCATTTATTATATTTACAGGCAGATGATATTGTGCGTTTAACAAGCTGTGAATAAAAGAATGACTAAACTGTATTGTAGTTTACCGAGAGTTTATTATGATGTTTTTTGGAGGCCAATGCATGATTACAAGCATATTAGCAGATTTAAATGGCCATAATACTCATATGAAAGTGATGCAACATAACTGTAAAAAGCTGACATAAAAATATCACCTGAACATCTCTATGTAAAAGGAAGATATTTTACCTCACAATGTAAGTGTAAGTAAGTGCTCTGGGAACAATTATACTTCAGCTGATGTCCAGCTGCCAGTTGGGGGGAAAAAATAGCATTGCTGAGGTCATGCATTGCTTTGCTGTGTTCTCATGAGATTTCATAATAAGCTTAAACTGAATAGGAAACTTACATGACAGTGCCTGCATATGCCAGATGTGCACTCCCTTCCAAGTCCTGGGACTAGCATTCTGATTGGCTGCTTAAAGTCTCTTTACAGTGGGGTGTGAATACTTAGTAAATTGAAGTAAATATCTTTCTTTTTTACATAGAGATGTTCAGGTGATATTTTCTAGTCAGCTTTTTACATCTATGCTGCATCACTTTCAAGTGCTTCAAAATGTGGGTATTATGTCCCTTTTACTAAAGAACTAAAGAGAAAGCTGTTTAGGTGACAAGAAATAGCATACGTGGTATATGATCTGTGGTGGAGGGGTTGTATTTAATTACATGTATGTATACTGCTCATAGATTCATTTTGAGTCCAATGAAAGGTTTTTTTTTTTGTTTTTTTTCTGTGTTCCAACTTGTAGTATAACCATGCTAATGTATATATTTAATATGACTATTGACAGCTTTCACATTTTGTTTTCTCTTGTTAAGTGTAGTCAGTCCACGGGTCATCCATTACTTATGGGATTATATCTCTTCCCCAACAGGAAGTTGCAAGAGGATCACCCAAGCAGAGCTGCTATATAGCTCCTCCCCTCACATGTCATATCCAGTCATTCTCTTGCAACCTAACTAAAGATAGGTCGTTGTGAGAGGTCTGTGGTGTTTTTAAACTTAGTTTATTTCTTCAATCAAAAGTTTGTTATTTTAAATGGCACCGGAGTGTGCTGTTTGTTTCTCAGGCAGCATTAGAAGAAGAATCTGCCTGCGTTTGCTATGATCTTAGCAGACGTAACTAAGATCCACTGGCTGCAAACGAGGTATGTGCAGTAAATTATTTTTCTAAGCAATGGAATTGACTGAGAAATTACTGCTGATACCAATGTAATGTAAGTTCAGCCTTAAATGCAGTGGTAGCGACTGGTATTAGGCTGATGAGTGTGTGTACACTGAAGTATTTTTCTAGGGAATGGAATTTGACTCAGAAAATACTGTTAATACTGAAGTAATGTATGAGCCTTAACTGCAGTAAAAGCGACTGGTAGCAGGCTTATTAATAACACTTCATAACTTTTAAAATGTATGTTCAAAACGTTTACTGGCATGTTAATCATTTTTTGTGAGGTACTTGGTGATAAAACTTATTGGGGCATGATTTTTACCACATGGCTAACTTTTGTTTCTTTCATGTAATTAGCAAGAGTCCATGAGCTAGTGACGTATGGGATATACATTCCTACCAGGAGGGGCAAAGTTTCCCAAACCTCAAAATGCCTACAAATACACCCCTCACCACACCCACAAATCAGTTTTTACAAACTTTGCCTCCTATGGAGGTGGTGAAGTAAGTTTGTGCTAGATTCTACGTTGATATGCGCTCCGCAGCAGGTTGGAGCCCGGTTTTCCTCTCAGCGTGCAGTGAATGTCAGAGGGATGTGAGGAGAGTATTGCCTATTTGAATTCAATGATCTCCTTCTACGGGGTCTATTTCATAGGTTCTCTGTTATCGGTCGTAGAGATTCATCTCTTACCTCCCTTTTCAGATCGACGATATACTCTTATATATATACCATTACCTCTGCTGATTTTCGTTTCAGTACTGGTTTGGCTTTCTACAACATGTAGATGAGTGTCCTGGGGTAAGTAAGTCTTATTTTCTGTGACACTCTAAGCTATGGTTGGGCACTTTTTTATAAAGTTCTAAATATATGTATTCAAACATTTATTTGCCTTGACTCAGGATGTTCAACATTCCTTATTTCAGACAGTCAGTTTCATATTTGGGATAATACATTTGAATCAATCATTTTCTCCTGTTAAGTGTAGTCAGTCCACGGGTCATCCATTACTTATGGGATATTAACTCCTCCCTAACAGGAAGTGCAAGAGGATCACCCAAGCAGAGCTGCTATATAGCTCCTCCCCTCTACGTCACACCCAGTCATTCTCTTGCACCTAACTAATAGAGAGGAGTGTGGTTATTAAATTTAGTTTTTTATTACTTCAATCAAAAGTTTGTTATTTTAAACAGCACCGGAGTGTGTTGTTTCTTCTCAGGCAGTATTAGAAGAAGAATCTACCTGAGTTTGTGTATGATCTTAGCGGACGTAACTAAAATCCAATTTGCTGTTCTCGGCCATTCTGAGGAGCGAGGTAACTTCAGAACAGGGGACAGCGGGCAGGGTTCACCTGCAAAGAGGTATGTTGCAGTATATTATTTTCTAAGGAATGGAATTGACTGAGAAAATACTGCTAATACCGATATAATGTAAGTACAGCCTTAAATGCAGTAGTAGTAACTGGTATCAGGCTGTTATGTATGTATGTTGGCACCAAAGTATTTCTGGGGAATGGCACTTCACTAAGAAAATACTGTTTACATATAACTCTAGCCTCTCTGCAGTGATAGCGACTAGCAACAGGCTTTTATTCTTATTCATATATTTAAAACGTTTACTGACAGGTTAATCGTTTTTTTCTCTGAGGTACTTGGTGAAAATTTATGGGCATTATTTTCCACTTGGCTGTCGTTTATTTTGCATAAAATCATTTACTGAGCTTCCCCACTGCTGTATTAAGAGTGGGAGGGGCCTATTTTTGGCGCTTTTCTACGCATTAAAAATTCAGTCACTGTCTTCCTTATTCTCCCTGCATGATCCAGGACGTCTCTACAGAGCTCAGGGGTCTCCAAAACTAGTTTGAGGGAGGTAATCACTCACAGCAGACCTGTGCTTTGACTGTGATAAAAAACGTATTTGTCAATCGTTTTTTTGGTATTAAGGGGTTAATAATCCATTGCTGATGGGTGCTATCCTTTGCTAAATTAATGCATTTCATATGAAATATTGATTGCCATAACTAAACCGGTTCATTGTTATATCAAAGTGACAGTTTTGTTGTGTGCTTCTTAAAGGCACAGTAACGTTTTTGCATATTGCTTGTAAATTCAGTTGAAAAGTATTTCCAAGCTTGCTAGTCTAATTGCTAGTTTGTTTAAACATGTCTGACACAGAGGAATCTCTTTGTGCAATATGTTCAAAAGCCAAGGTGGAGCCCAATAGAAATTTATGTACTAATTGCATTGATGCTACTTTAAATAAAAGCCAATCTGTACATGTTAAACAACATTCACCAGACAACGAGGGGGAAGTTATGCCGACTAACTTGCCTCACGTGTCAGTACATGCATCTCCCGCTCAGGAGGTGCGTGATATTGTAACGCCAAGTACATCAGGGCGGCCATTACAAATCACTTTACAGGACATGGCTAATGTTATGACTGAAGTTTTGTCTAAATTGCCAGAACTTAGGGGTAAACGAGATCACTCTGGGGTGAGAACAGAGTGCGCTGATAATGCTAGGGCCATGTCTGATACTGCGTCACAATTTGCAGAACATGAGGACGGAGAGCTTCATTCTGCGGGTGACGGATCTGATCCAAATAAACTGGATTCAGACATTTCAAATTTTAAGTTTAAGCTGGAAAACCTCTGTGTATTACTAGGGGAGGTGTTAGCGGCTCTGAATGATTGTAATACAGTTGCAATCCCAGAGAAAATGTGTAGGTTGGATAAATATTTTGCGGTACCGACGAGTACTGACGTTTTTCCTATACCTAAGAGACTTACTGAAATCGTTACTAAGGAGTGGGATAGACCCGGTGTGCCTTTCTCACCCCCTCCTATATTCAGAAAAATGTTTCCAATAGACGACACCACACGGGACTTATGGCAAACGGTCCCTAAGGTGGAGGGAGCAGTTTCTACTTTAGCTAAGCGTACCACTATCCTGGTGGAGGATAGCTGTGCCTTTTCAGATCCAATGGATAAAAAGTTAGAGGGTTACCTTAAGAAAATGTTTGTTCAACAAGGTTTTATATTGCAACCCCTTGCATGCATTGCGCCTGTCACGGCTGCGGCAGCATTTTGGTTTGAGTCTGTGGAAGAGACCCTTGACTTAGCTCCATTAGATGAGATTACACACAAGCTTAAAACACTTAAGATAGCTAATTCATTTATTTCTGATGCCGTAGTACATTTAACTAAACTTACTGCTAAGAATTCCGGATTCGCCATTCAGGCGCGCAGAGCGCTGTGGCTAAAATCCTGGTCAGCTGATGTGACTTCTAAATCTAAATTGCTTAACATACCTTTCAAGGGGCAGACATTATTCTGGCCCGGTTTGAAAGAAATTATCGCTGATATTACGGGAGGTAAAGGCCATGCCCTGCCTCAAGACAGAGCCAAACCAAGGGCTAGACAGTCTAATTTTCGTGCCTTTCGTAACCTCAAGGCAGGAGCAGCATCAACTTCCTCTGCCCCAAATCAGGAAGGAGCTGTTACTCGCTACAGACAAGGCTGGAAACCTAACCAGACCTGGAACAAGGGCAAGCAGGCCAGAAAACCTGCTGCTGCCCCTAAGACAGCATGAAGTGAGGGCCCCCGATCCGGAAACGGATCTAGTGGGGGGCAGACTCTCTCTCTTCGCCCAGGCTTGGGCAAGAGATGTCCAGGATCCCTGGGCGTTGGAGATCATATCTCAGGGATATCTTCTGGACTTCAAAGCTTCTCCTCCACAAGGGAGATTTCATCTTTCAAGGTTGTCAACAAACCAGATAAAGAAAGAGGCGTTTCTACGCTGTGTACAAGATCTTTCACTCATGGGAGTGATCCATCCGGTTCCGCGGTCGGAACACGGACAAGGGTTTTACACAAATCTGTTTGTGGTTCCCAAGAAAGAAGGAACCTTCAGACCAATATTGGATTTAAAGATCCTAAACAAATTCCTAAGAGTTCCATCGTTCAAAATGGAAACTATTCGGACAATCTTACCCATGATCCAAAGGGGTCAGTACATGACCACAGTGGATTTAAAGGATGCCTACCTTCACATACCGATTCACAAGGATCATTACCGGTATCTAAGGTTTGCCTTCCTAGACAGGCATTACCAGTTTGTAGCTCTTCCCTTCGGGTTAGCTACGGCTCCAAGAATCTTTACAAAGGTTCTAGGCTCTCTTCTGGCGGTACTAAGACCGCGAGGAATATCGGTAGCTCCGTACCTAGACGACATTCTGATACAAGCGTCAAGCTTTCAAACTGCCAAGTCTCATACAGAGATAGTTCTGGCATTTCTGAGGTCGCATGGGTGGAAGGTGAACGTGGAAAAGAGTTCTCTATTACCACTCACAAGGGTTCCCTTCCTAGGGACTCTTATAGATTCTGTAGAGATGAAAATTTACCTGACGGAGGCCAGGTTATCAAAACTTCTAAATGCTTGCCGTGCCCTTCATTCCATTCCACACCCGTCAGTAGCTCAGTGCATGGAAGTAATCGGCTTAATGGTAGCGGCAATGGACATAGTACCATTTGCGCGCCTGCATCTCAGACCGCTGCAATTGTGCATGCTAAGTCAGTGGAATGGGGATTACTCAGATTTGTCCCCTCTACTAAATCTGGATCAAGAGACCAGAGATTCTCTTCTATGGTGGCTTTCTCGGCCCCACCTGTCCAAGGGGGTGACCTTTCGCAGGCCAGATTGGACGATTGTAACAACACATGCCAGCCTTCTAGGTTGGGGCGCAGTCTGGAATTCCGTGAAGGCTCAAGGATCATGGACTCAGGAGGAGAAACTCCTCCCAATAAATATTCTGGAGTTAAGAGCAATATTCAATGCTCTTCTAGCTTGGCCTCAGTTAGCAACTCTGAGGTTCATCAGATTTCAGTCGGACAACATCACGACTGTGGCTTACATCAATCATCAAGGGGGAACCAGGAGTTCCCTAGCGATGTTGGAAGTCTCAAAGATAATTCGCTGGGCAGAGTCTCACTCTTGCCACCTGTCAGCGATCTACATCCCAGGCGTGGAGAACTGGGAGGCGGATTTTTTAAGTCGCCAGACTTTTCATCCGGGGGAGTGGGAACTTCATCCGGAGGTCTTCGCTCAACTGATTCATCGTTGGGGCAAACCAGATCTGGATCTCATGGCGTCTCGCCAGAACGCCAAGCTTCCTTGTTACGGATCCAGGTCCAGGAACCCGGGAGCGGTGCTGATAGATGCTCTGACAGCCCCTTGGGTCTTCAACATGTCTTATGTGTTTCCACCATTTCCGATGCTTCCTCGACTGATTGCCAAGATCAAACAGGAGAGAGCATCGGTGATTCTGATAGCGCCTGCGTGGCCACGCAGGACCTGGTATGCAGACCTAGTGGACATGTCGTCCTGTCCACCATGGTCTCTGCCTCTGAGGCAGGACCTTCTAATTCAGGGTCCTTTCAACCATCCAAATCTAATTTCTCTGAGGCTGACTGCATGGAGATTGAACGCTTGATTCTATCAAAGCGTGGCTTCTCGGAGTCTGTTATTGATACCTTAATACAGGCTAGGAAACCTGTTACCAGAAGAATTTACCATAAGATATGGCGTAAATATTTATATTGGTGCGAATCCAATATAAGAGTTACTCATGGAGTAAGGTTAGGATTCCTAGGATATTGTCTTTTCTACAAGAGGGTTTAGAAAAGGGCTTATCCGCTAGTTCGTTAAAGGGACAGATTTCTGCTCTGTCTATTCTTCTACACAAGCGTCTGGCAGAAATTCCAGACGTTCAGGCTTTGGCTAGGATTAAGCCTGTGTTTAAGACTGTTGCTCCGCCGTGGAGCTTAAACTTAGTTCTTAACGTTCTGCAAGGCGTTCCATTTGAACCCCTTCATTCCATTGATATCAAGCTGTTATCTTGGAAAGTTCTGTTTTTGATGGCTATTTCCTCGGCTCGAAGAGTCTCTGAGTTATCTGCCTTACATTGTGATTCTCCTTATCTGATTTTTCATTCAGACAAGGTAGTTCTGCGTACTAAACCTGGGTTCTTACCTAAGGTAGTTTCTAACAGGAATATCATTCAAGAGATTGTTGTTCCATCATTGTGTCCTAACCCTTCTTCAAAGAAGGAACGACTTTTGCATAATCTGGACATAGTCCGTGCCCTGAAGTTCTATTTGCAGGCAACTAAAGATTTTCGTCAAACTTCTTCCCTGTTTGTCGTTTACTCTGGACAGAGGAGAGGTCAAAAGGCTTCGGCTACCTCTCTCTCCTTTTGGCTTCGTAGCATAATACGTTTAGTCTGAGACTGCTGGACAGCAGCCTCCTGAAAGAATTACAGCTCATTCTACTAGAGCTGTGGCTTCCACCTGGGCCTTTAAAAATGAGGCTTCTGTTGAACAGATTTGCAAGGCTGCGACTTGGTCTTCACTTCACACCTTTTCAAAATTTTACAAATTTGACACTTTTGCTTCTTCGGAGGCTATTTTTGGGAGAAAGGTACTTCAGGCAGTGGTTCCCTCCGTTTAAAGTTCCTGCCTTGTCCCTCCTTTCATCCGTGTACTTTAGCTTTGGTATTGGTATCCCATAAGTAATGGATGACCCGTGGACTGACTACACTTAACAAGAGAAAACATAATTTATGCTTACCTGATAAATTTATTTCTCTTGTAGTGTAGTCAGTCCACGGCCCGCCCTGTCTTTTAAGGCAGATCTAAATTTTAATTAAACTCCAGTCACCACTGCACCCTATGGTTTCTCCTTTCTCGTCTTGTTTCGGTCGAATGACTGGATATGACATGTGAGGGGAGGAGCTATATAGCAGCTCTGCTTGGGTGATCCTCTTGCAACTTCCTGTTGGGGAAGAGATATAATCCCATAAGTAATGGATGACCCGTGGACTGACTACACTACAAGAGAAATAAATTTATCAGGTAAGCATAAATTATGTTTTTTACAGGGTATACATTTTTTTTCTAGGCCCTTTCTCTCCACTTAACTTAAAGCATTCTAGGGAGTAGCTCCCTGTAATCTGTCTGCTACAGTTTGCCTTCCATTTCTGTCCTTATTGTACCCCATGTATAGCGCTGTAAAATCTGTATAGGAACTCCGAGATCTACTGGTTCAGGGCAGGAAATGATGAGCCGCCAATCACTGACTGTTTTCACTTTGGCAGCTACAGCTTTGAACGGCACTAACTATATTTGCTGGGGTTAAATGCTTAAATGCATAGAGTTGTTTGTTATTACAAAAATTCCATTCTCCAACAAATTAGCCCATTTATTTTATGCACTAGAATGTCTCTTTAAAACTTCTCAAAATTTCAGACTTTCTATAGGCTTTCATTTATTTAACAAAACTTAATATTTAGAAAGGACATGGAACTTTTTTTTTTGTTTCACATGAGAGAGTATTTAAAATGTATGTATTTTTGTAAAATAGATTTTCTTGTTCTGTATTCATCACTAATTTCTTGCCAGCCTATCAGAGACATGCCCCTTTCCATCTCTAGAGCTGTGCCGATGTGCATTAGTAAGAAGTACACAGCTAATACTGGTTCACGTTAAACTACTTTTAGGTAACATTTTTTCCAGCAAAAAAAATGGCCTTTGTGAATATTTCTCTTCCATACAGATAAACAAAAAATTTGGATTATGATGTTCCTTTTTAATGTTTTAATATTCCCCATTCTTTGTTCGAAAAGAAAAAATATTGCAAATTGCTCACATTGCGCACATTTTGTGTATATTACAAGTTTGCATTACAAAATGATATACAGGCTTTAAATTGTTAAATCAGGCTTCACTTTAAATGATAGGAATGGTGTTTACTTTCACTCACCCTTTAAATATTGGATACATTTCTACAGGTGAGAAGCCTGAGCAAGTGTTTATCACAGTGGGTGCATCACGTTGATTTTAAGATTTGGAGAGTGTGACTTGGCAACCGTTTTTTCCATTTTGCACAGAACTGGTCTTACAAATGTGATGTTTAATTGCTGCTTATAACTGCCTTCACAGAGAGAGCATTCAGCTTTTAGTAAGGCCAAAGGTTTTTGTTTTTAGTATATCTGCAGTACAAGTTTGGGCACAGTTAACAAAATGCATAAAAATAGCCACAAAAAAATAAAAATACATATATATGTGTATATTGAGAGCAAGAGATTGCTTTAACATAAAGTGTGTAGGTATACATATGTGTATATATATGTATATATATGTATATATATGTATATATATATATGTATATATATATATATGTATATATATGTGTATATATATGTATATATATATATATATGTATATATGTATATATATATATATATATATATATATATATATGTGTATATATATATATATATATGTATATATATATGTATATATATATATATATATGTATATATATATATATGTATATATATATATTTCTCCAACATAGGTGTGTCCGGTCCACGGCGTCATCCTTACTTGTGGGATATTCTCTTCCCCAACAGGAAATGGCAAAGAGCCCAGCAAAGCTGGTCACATGATCCCTCCTAGGCTCCGCCTACCCCAGTCATTCTCTTTGCCGTTGTACAGGCAACATCTCCACGGAGATGGCTTAGAGTTTTTTAGTGTTTAACTGTAGTTTTTATTATTCAATCAAGAGTTTGTTATTTTAAAATAGTGCTGGTATGTACTATTTACTCAGAAACAGAAAAGAGATGAAGATTTCTGTTTGTATGAGGAAAATGATTTTAGCACCGTAACTAAAATCCATGGCTGTTCCACACAGGACTGTTGAGTGCAATTAACTTCAGTTGGGGGAACAGTGTGCAGTCTCTTACTGCTTGAGGTATGACACATTCTAACAAGACGATGTAATGCTGGAAGCTGTCATTTTCCCTATGGGATCCGGTAAGCCATGTTTATTAAGATAGTAAATAAGGGCTTCACAAGGGCTTATTAAGACTGTAGACTTTTTCTGGGCTAAATCGATTCATTATTAACACATATTTAGCCTTGAGGAATCATTTATTCTGGGTATTTTGATATGATTATATCGGCAGGCACTGTTTTTGACACCTTATTCTTTAGGGGCTTTCCCTAATCATAGTCAGAGCCTCATTTTCGCGCCGGTATGGCGCACTTGTTTTTGAGGACAGCATGGCATGCAGCTGCATGTGTGTGGAGCTCTGATACATAGAAAAGTCTTTCTGAAGGCATCATTTGGTATCGTATTCCCCTTTGGGCTTGGTTGGGTCTCAGCAAAGCAGATTCCAGGGACTGTAAAGGGGTTAAATATAAAAACGGCTCCGGTTCCGTTATTTTAAGGGTTAAAGCTTCCAAATTTGGTGTGCAATACTTTTAAGGCTTTAAGACACTGTGGTGAAATTTTGGTGAATTTTGAACAATTCCTTCATACTTTTTCGCAATTGCAGTAATAAAGTGTGTTTAGTTTAAAATTTAAAGTGACAGTAACGGTTTTATTTTAAAACGTTTTTTGTGCTTTGTTATCAAGTTTATGCCTGTTTAACATGTCTGAACTACCAGATAGATTGTGTTCTGACTGTGGGGAAACCAAGGTTCCTTCTCATTTAACTATATGTATTTTATGTCATAAAAAAATTTAGTAAAAATGATGCCCAAGATGATTCCTCAAGTGAGGGGAGTAAGCATGGTACTGCATCATCCCCTCCTTCGTCTACACCAGTCTTGCCCATACAGGAGGCCCCTAGTACATCTAGTGCGCCAATACTCCTTACTATGCAACATTTAACGGCTGTAATGGATAATTCTATCAAAAACATTTTAGCCAATATGCCCACTTATCAGTGAAAGCGCGACTGCTCTGTTTTAGAAAATTCTGTAGAGCATGAGAACGCTGATGATATGGTTTCTGAAGGGCCCCTACACCAGTCTGAGGGGGCCAGGGAGGTTTTGTCTGTGGGAGAAATTTCAGATTCAGGAAACATTTCTCAACAAGCTGAACCTGATGTGATTACTTTTAAATTTAAGTTGGAACATCTCCGCGCTCTGCTTAAGGAGGTGTTATCCAATTTGGATGATTGTGATTATCTGGTCATTCCAGAACCACTATGTAAAATGGAAAAGTTCTTAGAGGCCCCGGGGCCCCCCGAAGCTTTTCCTATATCCAAGCGGGTGGCGTACATTGTTAGTAAAGAATGGGACAGGCCCGGTATACCTTTAGTACCTCCCCCCATATTTATAAAATTGTTTTCCTATAGTCGACTCCAGAAAGGACTGATGGCAGACAGTCCCCAAGGTCGAGGGGGCGGTTTCTACTCTACACAAGCGCGCCACTATACCCATAGAAGATAGTTGTGCTTTCCAAGATCCTATGGATAAAAAATTAGAAGGTCTGCTAAAGATGTTTGTTCAGCAAGGTTCCCTTCTACAACCAATTGCATGCATTGTCCCTGTCACTGCAGCCGCGTGTTTCTAGTTTGATGAGCTAGGAAAGGCGATTATTAGTAATTCTTCTTCTTATGAGGAGATTATGGACAGAATTCGTGCTCTTAAATTGGCTAATTCTTTCACCCTAGACGCCACCTTGCAATTGGCTAGGTTAGCGGCGAAAAAATTCTGGGTTTGCTATTGTGGCGCAGAGCGCTTTGGTTAAAATCTTGGGCAGCGGATGCGTCTTCCAAGAACAAATTGCTTGACATTCCTTTCAAGGGGAAAACACTCTTTGGCCCTGACTTGAAAGAGATTATCTCTGATATCACTGGGGGCAAGGGCCACGCCCTTCCTCAGGATAGGTCTTTTCAAGACCAAAAATAAACCTAAGTTTCGTCCCTTTCGCAGAAACGGATCAGCCCCAAGGGCTACGTCCTCTAAGCAGGAAGGTAATACTTCTCAAGCCAATCCAGCCTGGAGACCTATGCAAGGCTGGAACAAAGGAAAGCAGGCCAGGAAACCTGCCACTGCTACCAAGACAGCATGAAATGCGGGCCCCCGATCCGGGACCGGATCTGGTGGGGGGCAGACTCTCTCTCTTCGCTCAGGCTGGGGCAAGAGATGTTCTGGATCCTTGGGCGCTAGAAATAGTCTCCCAAGGTTATTCTCTGGAGTTCAAGGGGCTTCCTCCAAGGGGGAGGTTCCACAGGTCTCAGTTGTCTTCAGACCACATAAGAAGACAGGCATTCTTACATTGGGTAGAAGACCTGCTAAAAATGGGAGTGATTCATCCTGTTCCATTAGGAGAACTAGGGATGGGGTTCTACTCCAATCTGTTCATAGTTCCCAAAAAAGAGGGAACGTTCAGACCAATCTTAGATCTCAAGATCTTGAACAAGTTTCTCAAGGTTCCATCGTTCAAGATGGAAACCATTCGAACACTTCTTCCTTCCATCCAGGAAGGTCAATTCATGACCAAGGTGGATTTCAAGGATGCGTATCTACATATTCCTATCCACAAGGAACATCATCGGTTCCTAAGGTTTGAATTCCTGGACAAGCATTTCCAGTTCGTGGCGTTTTCTTTCGGATTAGCCACTGCTCCTAGGATTTTCTCATAGGTACTAGGGTCCCTTCTGGCGGTGCTAAGACCAAGGGGCATTGCTGTAGTACCTTACTTGGACGACATTCTGATTCGAGCGTCGTCCCTTCCTCAAGTAAAGGCTCACACGGACATTGTCCTGGCCTTTCTCAGATCTCACGGATGGAAAGTGAACGTGGAAAAGAGTTCTCTATCTCCGTCAACGAGGGTTCCCTTCTTGGGAACTATAATAGACTCCTTAGAAATGAGGATTTTTCTGACAGAAGCCAGAAAAACAAAACTTCTAGACTCTTGTCGGATACTTCATTCCGTTCCTCTTCCTTCCATAGCGCAGTGCATGGAAGTGATAGGTTTGATGGTAGCGGCAATGGACATAGTTCCTTTTGTGCGCATTCATCTAAGACCATTACAACTGTTCAGCTCAGTCAGTGGAATGGGGACTATTCAGACTTGTCTCCGAAGATACAAGTAAATCAGAGGACCAGAGACTCATTCCGTTGGTGGCTGTCCCTGGACAACCTGTCACAAGGGATGACCTTCCGCAGACCAGAGTGGGTCATTGTCACGACCGACGCCAGTCTGATGGGCTGGGGCGCGGTCTGGGGATCCCTGAAAGCTCAGGGTCTTTGGTCTCGGGTAGAATCTCTTCTACCGATAAATATTCTGGAGCTGAGAGCGATATTCAATGCTCTCAAAGCTTGGCCTCAGCTAGCGAGGGCCAAGTTCATACATCAACCATCAGGGGGGAACAAGGAGTTCCCTAGCGATGGAAGAAGTGACCAAAATCATTCTATGGGCGGAGTCTCACTCCTGCCACCTGTCTGCTATCCACATCCCAGGAGTGGAAAATTGGGAAGCGGATTTTCTGAGTCGTCAGACATTGCATCCGGGGGAGTGGGAACTCCATCCGGAAATCTTTGCCCAAGTCACTCAACCGTGGGGCATTCCAGACATGGATCTGATGGCCTCTCGTCAGAACTTCAAAGTTCCTTACTACGGGTACAGATCCAGGGATCCCAAGGCGGCTCTAGTGGATGCACTAGTAGCACCTTGGACCTTCAAACTAGCTTATGTGTTCCCGCCGTTTCCTCTCATCCCCAGGCTGGTAGCCAGGATCAATCAGGAGAGGGCGTCGGTGATTTTGATAGCTCCTGCGTGGCCACGCAGGACTTGGTATGCAGATCTGGTGAATATGTCATCGGCTCCACCATGGAAGCTACCTTTGAGACGAGACCTTCTTGTTCTAGGTCCGTTCGACCCACTCCAGCTGACTGCTTGGAGATTGAACGCTTGATCTTATCAAAGCGAGGGTTCTCAGATTCTGTTATTAATACTCTTGTTCAGGCCTGAAAGCCTGTAACCAGTAAAATTACCACATAATTTGGTATATCTGTTGGTGTGAATCTGCAGGATTCCCTTGGGACAAGGTTAAGATTCCTAAGAGTCTATCCTTCCTTCGAGAAGGATTGGAAAAAGGATTATCTGCAAGTTCCTTGATGGGACAGATTTCTGCCTTGTCTGTGTTACTTCACAAAAAGCTGGCAGCTGTGCCAGATGTTCTAGCCTTTGTTCAGGCTCTGGTTAGAATCAAGCCTGTTTACAAAATTTTGACTCCTCCTTGGAGTCTCAACCTAGTTCTTTCAGTTCTTCAGGGGGTTCCGTTTGAACCCTTACATTCCGTTGATATTAAGTTATTATCTTGGAAAGTTTTGTTTTTGGTTGCAATTTCTTCTGCTAGAAGAGTTTCAGAATTATCTGCTCTGCAGTGTTCTTCTCCTTATCTGGTGTTCCATGCAGATAAGGTGGTTTTGCGTACTAAACCTGGTTTTCTTCCAAAAGTTGTTTCTAACAAAAACATTCACCAGGAGATAGTTGTGCCTTCTTTGTGTCCTAATCCAGTTTCAAAGAAGGAACGTTTGTTGCACAACTTGGATGTAGTTCGTGCTCTCAAATTTTACTTAGCAGCTACTAAGGATTTCAGACAAACTTTGTCTTTGTTTGTTGTTTATTCTGGTAAACGGAGAGGTCAAAAAGCAACTTCTTCCTCTCTCTCCTTCTGGATTAAAAGCATTATCCGATTGGCTTATGAGACTGCCGGACGGCAGCCTCCTGAAAGAATCACAGCTCACTCCACTAGGGCTGTGGCTTCCACATGGGCCTTCAAGAACGAGGCTTCTGTTGATCAGATATGTAAGGCAGCGACTTGGTCTTCACTGCACACTTTTTCTAAATTTTACAAATTTGATACTTTTGCTTCTTCTGAGGCTATTTTTGGGAGAAAGGTTTTGCAAGCCGTGGTGCCTTCCATTTAGGTGACCTGATTGGCTCCCTCCCTTCATCCGTGTCCTAAAGCTTTGGTATTGGTTCCCACAAGTAAGGATGACGCCGTGGACCGGACACACCTATGTTGGAGAAAACAGAATTTATGTTTACCTGATAAATTACTTTCTCCAACGGTGTGTCCGGTCCACGGCCCGCCCTGGTTTTTTTTTTTTAATCAGGTCTGATAATTTATTTTCTTTAACTACAGTCACCACGGTAACATATGGTTTCTCCTATGCAAATATTCCTCCTTAACGTCGGTCGAATGACTGGGGTAGGCGGAGCCTAGGAGGGATCATGTGACCAGCTTTGCTGGGCTCTTTGCCATTTCCTGTTGGGGAAGAGAATATCCCACAAGTAAGGATGACGCCGTGGACCGGACACACCGTTGGAGAAAGTAATTTATCAGGTAAACATAAATTCTGTTTTCTTTCATGTAATTAGCAAGAGTCCATGAGCTAGTGACGTATGGGATATACATTCCTACCAGGAGGGGCAAAGTTTCCCAAACCTCAAAATGCCTATAAATACACCCCTCACCACACCCACAATTCAGTTTTACAAACTTTGCCTCCGATGGAGGTGGTGAAGTAAGTTTGTGCTAGATTCTACGTTGATATGCGCTCCGCAGCAAGTTGGAGCCCGGTTTTCCTCTCAGCGTGCAGTGAATGTCAGAGGGATGTGAGGAGAGTATTGCCTATTTGAATGCAGTGATCTCCTTCTAAGGGGTCTATTTCATAGGTTCTCTGTTATCGGTCGTAGAGATTCATCTCTTACCTCCCTTTTCAGATCGACGATATACTCTTATATATACCATTACCTCTGCTGATTCTCGTTTCAGTACTGGTTTGGCTATCTGCTATATGTAGATGAGTGTCCTGGGGTAAGTAAGTCTTATTTTCTGTGACACTCCAAGCTATGGTTGGGCACTTTGTTTATAAAGTTCTAAATATATGTATTCAAACATTTATTTGCCTTGACTCAGAATGTTCAACTTTCCTTATTTTCAGACAGTCAGTTTCATATTTGGGATAATGCATTTTGATTTGACCATTTTTTCTTACCTTAAAATTTGACTTTTTCCCTGTGGGCTGTTAGGCTCGCGGGGGCTGAAAATGCTTCATTTTATTGCGTCATTCTTGGCGCGGACTTTTTTGGCGCAAAAATTCTATTTCCGTTTCCGGCGTCATACGTGTCGCCGGAAGTTGCGTCATTCTTTGACGTTATTTCGCGCCAAAAATGTCGGCGTTCCGGATGTGGCGTCATTTTTGGCGCCAAAAAGCATTTAGGCGCCAAATAATGTGGGCGTCTTATTTGGCGCAAAAAAAAATATGGGCGTCGCTTTTGTCTCCACATTATTTAAGTCTCATTTTTTATTGCTTCTGGTTGCTAGAAGCTTGTTCTTTGGCATTCTTTCCCATTCCTGAAACTGTCATTTAAGGAATTTGATCAATTTTGCTTTATATGTTGTTTTTTCTCTTACATATTGCAAGATGTCTCACGTTGCATCTGAGCCAGAAGATACTACAGGAAAATCGCTGTCAAGTGCTGAATCTACCAAAGCTAAGTGTATCTGCTGTAAACTTTTGGTAGCTATTTCTCCAGCTGTTGTTTGTATTGATTGTCATGACAAACTTGTTAAAGCAGATAATATTTCCTTTAGTAAAGTACCATTGCCTGTTGCAGTTCCCTCAACATCTAAGGTGCAGAATGTTCCTGATAATATAAGAGATTTTGTTTCTGAATCCATAAAGAAGGCTATGTCTGTTATTTCTCCTTCTAGTAAACGTAAAAAATCTTTTAAAACTTCTCTCCCTACAGATGAATTTTTAAATGAACATCATTCTGATTCTGATGACTCCTCTGGTTCAGAGGATTCTGTCTCTGAGGTTGATGCTGATAAATCTTCATATTTATTTAAAATGGAATTTATTCGTTCTTTACTTAAAGAAGTTCTAATTGCTTTAGAAATAGAGGATTCTAGTCCTCTTGATACTAATTCTAAACGTTTAGATAAGGTATTTAAAGCTCCTGTGGTTATTCCAGAAGTTTTTCCTGTTCCTAATGCTATTTCTGCAGTAATTTCCAAAGAATGGGATAAATTGGGTAATTCATTTACTCCTTCTAAACGTTTTAAGCATTTATATCCTGTGCCGTCTGACAGATTAGAATTTTGGGACAAAATCCCTAAAGTTGATGGGGCTATTTCTACCCTTGCTAAACGTACTACTATTCCTACGTCAGATGGTACTTCGTTTAAGGATCCTCTAGATAGGAAAATTGAGTCCTTTCTAAGAAAAGCTTATCTGTGTTCAGGTAATCTTCTTAGACCTGCTATATCTTTGGCTGATGTTGCTGCAGCTTCAACTTTTTGGTTGGAAACTTTAGCGCAACAAGTAACACATCGTGATTCTCATGATATTATTATTCTTCTTCAGCATGCTAATAATTTTATCTGTGATGCCATTTTTGATATTATCAGAGTTGATGTCAGGTTTATGTCTCTAGCTATTTTAGCTAGAAGAGCTTTATGGCTTAAAACTTGGAATGCTGATATGGCTTCTAAATCAACTTTACTTTCTATTTCTTTCCAGGGTAACAAATTATTTGGTTCTCAGTTGGATTCCATCATTTCAACTGTTACTGGTGGGAAAGGAACTTTTTTACCACAGGATAAAAAATCTAAAGGTAAAAGTAGAGCTAATAATCGTTTTCGTTCCTTTCGTTTCAACAAAGAACAAAAGCCTGATCCTTCATCCTCAGGAGCAGTTTCAGTTTGGAAACCATCTCCAGTCTGGAATAAATCCAAGCCAGCTAGAAAGGCAAAGCCTGCTTCTAAGTCCACATGAAGGTGCGGCCCTCATTCCAGCTCAGCTGGTAGGGGGCAGGTTACGTTTTTTCAAGGAAATTTGGATCTATTCTGTTCACAATCTTTGGATTCAGAACATTGTTTCAGAAGGGTACAGAATTGGTTTCAAGATAAGACCTCCTGCAAAGAGATTTTTTCTTTCCCGTGTCCCAGTAAATCCAGTAAAAGCTCAAGCATTTCTGAAATGTGTTTCAGATCTAGAGTTGACTGGAGTAATTATGCCAGTTCCAGTTCAGGAACAGGGGATGGGGTTTTATTCAAATCTCTTCATTGTACCAAAGAAGGAGAATTCCTTCAGACCAGTTCTGGATCTAAAAATATTGAATCGTTATGTAAGGATACCAACGTTCAAAATGGTAACTATAAGGACTATCTTGCCTTTTGTTCTGCAAGGGAATTATATGTCCACAATAGATTTACAGGATGCATATCTGCATATTCCGATTCATCCAGATCATTTTCAGTTCCTGAGATTCTCTTTTCTGGACAAGCATTACCAGTTTGTGGCTCTGCCGTTTGGCCTAGCTACAGCTCCAAGAATTTTTACAAAGGTTCTCGGTGCCCTTCTGTCTGTAATCAGAGAACAGGGTATTGTGGTATTTCCTTATTTGGACGATATCTTGGTACTTGCTCAGTCTTTACATTTAGCAGAATCTCATACGAATCGACTTGTGTTGTTTCTTCAAGATCATGGTTGGAGGATCAATTTACCAAAAAGTTCTTTGATTCCTCAGACAAGGGTAACCTTTCTGGGTTTCCAGATGGATTCAGTGTCCATGACTCTGTCTTTAACAGACAAGAGACGTCTAAAATTGATTGCAGCTTGTCGAAACCTTCAGTCACAATCATTCCCTTCGGTAGCCTTATGCATGGAAATTCTAGGTCTTATGACTGCTGCATCGGACGCGATCCCCTTTGCTCGTTTTCACATGCGACCTCTTCAGCTCTGTATGCTGAAGCAATGGTGCAAGGATTACACGAAGATATCTCAAACAATATCTTTAAAACCGATTGTTCGGCACTCTCTAACATGGTGGACAGATCACCATCGTTTAATTCAGGGGGCTTCTTTTGTGCTTCCGACCTGGACTGTAATTTCAACAGATGCAAGTCTCACGGGTTGGGGAGCTGTGTGGGGATCTCTGACGGCACAGGGAGTTTGGGAATCTCAGGAGGTGAGATTACCTATCAATATCTTGGAACTCCGTGCAATTTTCAGAGCTCTTCAGTTTTGGCCTCTTCTGAAGAGAGAATCGTTCATTTGTTTTCAGACAGACAATGTCACAACTGTGGCATACATCAATCATCAAGGAGGGACTCACAGTCCTCTGGCTATGAAAGAAGTATCTCGAATTTTGGTTTGGGCGGAATCCAGCTCCTGTCTAATCTCTGCGGTTCATATCCCAGGTGTAGACAATTGGGAAGCGGATTATCTAAGTCGCCAAATGTTGCATCCGGGCGAATGGTCTCTTCACCCAGAGGTATTTCTTCAGATTGTTCAAATGTGGGAACTTCCAGAAATAGATCTGATGGCGTCCCATCTAAACAAGAAACTTCCCAGGTATCTGTCCAGATCCCGGGATCCTCAGGCGGAGGCAGTGGATGCATTATCACTTCCTTGGAAGTATCATCCTGCCTATATCTTTCCGCCTCTAGTTCTTCTTCCAAGAGTGATCTCCAAGATTCTGAAGGAATGCTCGTTTGTTCTGCTGGTAGCTCCAGCATGGCCTCACAGGTTTTGGTATGCGGATCTTGTCCGGATGGCCTCTTGCCAACCGTGGACTCTTCCGTTAAGACCAGACCTTCTATCACAAGGTCCTTGTTTCCATCAGGATCTGAAATCCTTAAATTTAAAGGTATGGAGATTGAACGCTTGATTCTTGGTCAAAGAGGTTTCTCTGACTCCGTGATTAATACTATGTTACAGGCTCGTAAATCTATATCTCGAGAGATATATTATAGAGTCTGGAAGACTTATATTTCTTGGTGTCTTTCTCATCATTTTTCTTGGCATTCTTTTAGAATACCGAGAATTTTTCAGTTTCTTCAGGATGGTTTAGATAAGGGTTTGTCCGCAAGTTCTTTGAAAGGACAAATCTCTGCTCTTTCTGTTCTTTTTCACAGAAAGATTGCTATTCTTCCTGATATTCATTCATTAAGTCAATTTCTCCTCCTTGGAGTTTGAATTTGGTTCTGGGAGCTCTTCAAGCTCCTCCGTTTGAACCTATGCATTCATTGGACATTAAATTACTTTCTTGGAAAGTTTTGTTCCTTTTGGCCATCTCTTCTGCTAGAAGAGTTTCTGAATTATCTGCTCTTTCTTGTGAGTCTCCTTTTCTGATTTTTCATCAGGATAAGGCGGTGTTGCGAACTTCTTTTGAATTTTTACCTAAAGTTGTGAATTCCAACAACATTAGTAGAGAAATTGTGGTTCCTTCATTATGTCCTAATCCTAAGAATTCTAAGGAGAAATCGTTGCATTCTTTGGATGTTGTTAGAGCTTTGAAATATTATGTTGAAGCTACGAAATCTTTCCGTAAGACTTCTAGTCTATTTGTTATCTTTTCCGGTTCTAGGAAAGGCCAGAAAGCTTCTGCCATTTCTTTGGCATCTTGGTTGAAATCTTTAATTCATCTTGCCTATGTTGAGTCGGGTAAAATTCCGCCTTAGAGAATTACAGCTCATTCTACTAGGTCAGTATCTACTTCCTGGGCGTTTAGGAATGAAGCTTCGGTTGACCAGATCTGCAAAGCAGCAACTTGGTCCTCTTTGCATACTTTTACTAAATTCTACCATTTTGATGTATTTTCTTCTTCTGAAGCAGTTTTTGGTAGAAAAGTACTTCAGGCAGCGGTTTCAGTTTGAATCTTCTGCTTATGTTTTTCGTTAAACTTTATTTTGGGTGTGGATTATTTTCAACAGGAATTGGCTGTCTTTATTTTATCCCTCCCTCTCTAGTGACTCTTGTGTGGAAAGATCCACATCTTGGGTAGTCATTATCCCATACGTCACTAGCTCATGGACTCTTGCTAATTACATGAAAGAAAACATAATTTATGTAAGAACTTACCTGATAAATTCATTTCTTTCATATTAGCAAGAGTCCATGAGGCCCGCCCTTTTTTGTGGTGGTTATGATTTTGTATAAAGCACAATTATTCCAATTCCTTATTTTATATGCTTTCGCACTTTTTTATCACCCCACTTCTTGGCTATTCGTTAAACTGAATTGTGGGTGTGGTGAGGGGTGTATTTATAGGCATTTTGAGGTTTGGGAAACTTTGCCCCTCCTGGTAGGAATGTATATCCCATACGTCACTAGCTCATGGACTCTTGCTAATATGAAAGAAATGAATTTATCAGGTAAGTTCTTACATAAATTATGTTATATGTATGTGGATATCGATATATGTATGTATGTGTATATATATATATATATATTTAAAGATAGATTTAGAGATATATACAGATGTATATAAATATCTCTCTATCTATATCTCTGATGGCTTCTTGGTTGAACAACAAACTTCCCAGGTACTTTTGTGGGGCTCCATGGTTGTTTCATCTAACTTATATATTTCCTCCTCCTGATTCTTCTGCAAGGGTGATTGCCAGGATTAGACAAGTGGGGTCATCAGTAATACTGATTTCTCTGGCAAGGCCTCATAGGACTTGCTTTGCAGATCTGTTAATATGTATAATTGTCCACCATGGCCTCTTGCTCTGCATAAAGATCATCTGTCTCAAGGTTCTTTTTTATCAGGATCTCAAATCTCTTAAACTTGATTGCATAGAGATATTAAATGGTTAGTTCCTAGACAGAAGGGTTTTCTGAGTTTTTAGTTGAAACTTTGATTCAGGCTCATAAACGTGTGACTAGGAAGGTCTATCATAAGGTTTGGAAGGCTTTTATTTATTGGCGTTTTGATCATGGTTTTTCCTGACATTCTTTTAGAATTTCTATGATTTAGCATTTTTACCAGGATGGTTTGGATAAGGGTCTTTCCACAAGTTGTCTTAGAGGTCAGAGTTCTGCTCTTTCATTTCTGTTTCATAAAAATATTGCTAATCTTCCTGATATTTTTTTTTTGTTTTGTTCAGGCTTTGGTTAGGATTAAGCCAATGTCTCCTCCCTAGAGCCTTAATCTGGTTTTGAAGGTTTTGCAGACTCCCTCCATTTGAGCCCATGCATAAGGTGGATATCAAGCTTTTATCATGGAAGTTTTTGTGAAAGGTCAGATTTCTGAGTTGTCTATTTTGTTGCATAAGCGTTTGGCGGATGTGCCTTCTTTTTGTCAGGCCTTGGTTAGGATCAAGCCTGTGTTTAAGCCCGTTACTCCTGCCTGGAGTCTTACCTTGTTCTTAGTTTTACAGCGGGCTCCGTTTAAACCTATACATTCCTTAGATATTAGGATGTTATCTTGGAAGGTTTTGTTTCTTGTTGCTATTTCTTTTGCATGATGTACCGAGTCCACGGATTCATCCTAACTTGTGGGATATTGTCCTTCCTGACAGGAAGTAGCAAAGAGCACCACAGCAGAGCTGTCTATATAGCTCCCCCCTTAAAGGGACATTAAATACTAAATACATGCTAGATAGAATGATGCATTCAAAGAAAAGATTAGTCCATGAGTAACATGTAGATGTATTTTTTAAAGTTTCAATAGTTGTTTAAAAAGTGACAAAATAAGTGTAAAGTTTTAGTGTCTATAAAACACTGTGAGCTGCCATGTTGTAACTTGTGTTACCTTCTCTGCTGTGGCCAATTAGGGACCGTTATAAATAGGTCACTAGAGTGTGCAGCCAATGGTTGTGCTGGATTTAACAGTGTTCTGCACTTCCATTTCTAACAGGAACTGAAAAGCTCACAATTTCAGAATGGAATTACAGGCAAAGAGGACAAAATAAATAATGAAAAGTATATTGCAGAGTTGTTTTATATATACAATTTATCATTTTATATTACCATCTCAAAGTGTTTAATGTCCCTTTAACTCCACCCCCAGTCATTCTCTTTGCTGGCTCTAAGCAGGAAGAGTAAAGAGAAGAGGTGTTAAACTGTTAGTTTTATTTTATCTTCAATCAAGTCTTTGTTATTTTTAAATGGTACCAGTGTTGTACTATTTACTCTCAGGCAGGACATAGATGAAGATTTCTGCCTGGAGGATGATGATGTTAGCATTTGTAACTAAGGTCCACTGCTGTTCCCACAGAAGCTGAGGAGTACAGGAAAACTTCAGAATGAGGAACGGTTTATTGCTATTCAGCAATGAGGTATGTTCAGTCATATTTTCTGCAGAGACTGTGTTAACTCAGAAAGGCTGACAGTATCCCCATTAGGGGAAGGGTAAGCAGTAATCCTAGTGTTATAAGAGGCTTTACTGGCTTGCATAAAGGGTTAATTTTTTGTGGGCACTCAGTTTGTTATGTGAATTTGGGACAAACTTTTTTGTGTCTGGGAGTAACGTTTTCTGTTTTATGGGACATTTGCTTGAGGGTTCTTTGGTTTTTTTTATAACCCACATGGCTTTCAGGCAGGGTTTGTTAGTTTTGTGTAGGCCCCGGCAACATCGAGTGAGGTGGGCAGGGCCTACATTTACAAGCAGCAAGCAACTTCTCCTGAGAGTCTTCTGAGGGACTAATTGAAGCTTTAAACACCATATTATCGCTTCCTAAGGGCAGGTAGGGCCACAACAGAGCTGTGGCAAAGTGCCAATAGGGGTTTTAACCGGTTTTAGACATATTTCAATCCGTTTTTTTCATTACGGGGTTTATTGCTTATTAACTTGTGGTGCAATCCTTCTAAAGCTTAGTGGGTACACTGTTAAAATTTCAGAAAAATTGAAGCAATTTTAACCTGTTTTACAGTTTGTGTATGCCTTTTTTTCTCTTAAAGGCACAGTACCGTTTTTTGCAAATTGTGTTTTTTTCATTAAATAAAGTGTTTTCCAAGCTCGCTTGCTTTATTACTAGTCTGTTAAACATGTCTGACACTGAGGAAACTCATTGTTCAATTTGTTTAGAAGCCATTGTGGAACCCCCTCTTAGAATGTGTCCCACTTGTACTGATATGTCTATAAATTGCAAACAGCATATTTTGACTTATAAAAGTTTGGCATTAGATGATTCTCAGACAGAAGGAAATCAGGTTTTGCCATCTAGTTCTCCCCAAGTGTCACAACCATTAACGCCCGCACAAGCGACGCCAAGTACTTCTAGTGCGTCTAATTCTTTCACCTTGCAAGATATGGCTTCAGTTATGAATACTACCCTCACAGAGGTTTTATCTAAGCTGCCTGGGTTGCAAGGGAGGCGCAGTAGCTCTGGGTTAAGAACAAATGCTGAGCCTTCTGACGCTTTAGTAGCCGTATCCGATATTCCCTCACAATGTTCTGAAGTAGGGATGAGGGATTTGCTGTCTGAGGGAGAGATTTCTGATTCAGGAAAGATGTTCTCTCATACAGATTTAGATATGACGGCATTTAAATTTAAGCTAGAGCACCTCAGCTTATTGCTCAGGGAGGTTTTAGCTACTCTGGATGATTGTGACCCTATTGTAGTTCCAGAGAAATTGGACAAATATTTAGAGGTTCCTGTTTACACTGATGCGTTTCCGGTCCCTAAGAGGATTTCGGACATTGTTACTAAGGAGTGGGATAAACCAGGTATTCCGTTCTCTCCCCCTCCTGTTTTTAAGAAAATGTTTCCCATTTCTGACACCATAAAGGACTCATGGCAGACGGTCCCTAAGGTGGAGGGAGCTATTTCTACCCTGGCTAAGCGTACAACTATACCTATTGAAGACAGTTGTGCTTTCATTGATCCTATGGATAAAAAATTATAGGGTTTACTAAAGAAAATTTTTGTTCATCAAGGTTTTCTTCTTCAACCTATAGCATGCATTGTTCCTGTAACCACTGCAGCTGCATTTTGGTTTGAGGCGCTAGAAGAGGCTCTTCAGATGGAGACATCACTAGATGATATTTTGGACGGAATTAAGACTCTTAAGTTGGCTAATTCTTTTATTACAGACGCCGCTTTTCATCTTGCTAAATTAGCGGCTAAGAAGTCAGGTTTTGCCATTTTAGCGCGTAGAGCGTTATGGCTTAAGTCCTGGTCAGCTGATGTGTCATCTAAATCTAAGCTTTTGACCATTCCTTTCAAAGGTAAGACCCTATTCGGGCCTGCATTGAAAGAGATCATTTCAGACATTACTGGAGGGAAGGGTCATACCCTCCCTCAGGATAAGTCAAATAAGACAAGGACCAAACAAAATAATTTTCGTTCCTTTCGAAACTTCAAGAGTGGTCCCTCTACCTCTTCCCCTGCTGCAAAGCAAGAGGGGAACTTTGCTCAATCCATGCCAACCTGGAGACCTAATCAGGCTTGGAACAAGGGTAAACAGGCCAAAAAGCCTGCTGCTGCCACTAAGTCAGCATGAAGGGGTAGCCCCCGATCCGGGACCGGATCTAGTAGGGGGCAGACTT
Source organism: Bombina bombina (assembly GCF_027579735.1). Taxonomy (NCBI): domain Eukaryota; kingdom Metazoa; phylum Chordata; class Amphibia; order Anura; family Bombinatoridae; genus Bombina; species Bombina bombina. Next base: position 1,091,099,413 of record NC_069502.1, read on the forward strand.
TCTCTCTTTGCTCAGGCCTGGGCAAGAGACGTTCAGGATTCCTGGGCAGTAGAAATTGTAACCCAGGGATACCTTCTAGATTTCAAGGATTCCCCTCCAAGGGGGAGGTTCCATCTTTCTCCATTATCTGTAAACCCAACAAAAAGAGAGGCGTTCTTACGCTGTGTAGAAGACCTTTTTACCATGGGAGGGATCTGCCCAGTTCCAAAAGCAGAACAGGGGCAGGGGTTCTACTCCAATCTGTTTATAGTTCCCAAAAAGGAGGGAACCTTCAGACCAATTCTAGATCTCAAGATCCTAAACCAATTTCTAAGAGTTCCATCTTTCAAGATGGAGACCATTCGCACTATCTTACCATTGATTCAGCAGGGTCAATATATGACCACCGTGGACTTGAAGGATGCGTATCTGCACATTCTTATCCACAAAGATCATCACCAGTTCCTCAGGTTCGCCTCTCTGGACAAGCATTATCAGTTTATGGCTCTTCCTTTCGGGTTGGCCACGGCGCCGCAAATCTTCACGAAGGTGCTAGGGTCCCTTCTGGCGGTTCTAAGGCCACGGGCATAGCAGTGGCGCCTTATCTAGACGACATTCTAATTCAAGCGTTGTCCTTCCAACTAGCCAAGTCTCACACGGACTTAGTGTTGGCCTTACTAAGGTCTCACGGGTGGAAAGTGAACGTAAAAAAGAGTTTTGTCCACCTACCAAGCTCTTCATTCAATTCCTCGGCCGTCAGTTGCTCAGTGTATGGAGGTAATCGGACTAATGGTAGCGGCAATGGACATAGTTCCGTTTGCTCGCTTGCATCTCAGACCACTGCGACTATGCATGCTCAATCAGTGGAATGGGGATTATGTGGTTTTATCTCCTCCGATAAATCTGGATCAAGAGACTCTCTTCTTTGGTGGTTGTCACAGGATCATCTGTCCCAGGGAATGTGTTTCCGCAGGCCAGAATGGGTTATAGTAATGACAGACGCCAGTCTTCTGGGCTGGGGTGCAGTCTGGAATTCCCTGAAAGCTCAGGGTTTGTGGACTCGGGAGCAGGCTCTCCTACCGATAAATATTCTGGAATTAAGAGCGATATTCAATGCTCTCCAGGCATGGCCTCAGCTGGCTTCGGCCAGATTCATCAGGTTTCAGTCGGACATCATCACGACTGTGGCTCATATCAATCATCAGGGCGGAACAAAGAGTTCCTTAGCGATGATAGAGGTCTCAATGATAATCCAATGGGCAGAGGCTCACACTTGCCATCTGTCAGTGATCTATATCCCAGGTGTAGAGAACTGGGAGGCAGATTTTCTAAGTCTTCAGACTTTTCATCCGGGGGAGTGGGAACTCCATCCGGAGGTGTTTGCTCAGCTGGTTCGGCTATGGGGCACACCAGAGTTGGATCTGATGGCGTCTCGTCAGAACGCCAAACTTCCTTGTTATGGCTCCAGGTCAAAGGAACCTCAGGCTGTACTGATAGATGTTCTAGTAGTACCCTGGTCGTTCAACCTGGCTTATGTGTTTCCACCTTTCCCTCTCCTTCCACATCTGATTGCCAGAATCAAACAGGAGAGAGCATCAGTGATTTTGATAGCACCTGCGTGGCCACGCGGGACTTGGTATGCAGACCTGGTGGTCATGTCATCCCTTCCACCATGGTCTCTGCCATTGAGACAGGATCTTCTAATTCAAGGTCCATTCAAGCATCCAAATCTAATTTCTCTGCAACTGACTGCTTGGAGATTGAACGCTTGATTCTATCAAAGCAGGGTTTCTCTGAGTTTATCATAAGATAAGGCGTAAATATCTTTTTTGGTGCAAATCCAAAGGCTTCTCCTGGAGTAAAATCAGGATTCCTAGGATTTTGTATTTTCTCCAAGAGTGATTGGAGAAAGGATTATCAGCTAGTTCCCTAAAGGGACAGATATCAGCTCTGTCTATTTTGTTGTACAAGCGTCTGGCAAATGTTCCAGACATTCAGGCTTTAGTTAGAATTAAGCCTGTATTTAAACCTATTGCTCCGCCATGGAGTCTAAATTTAGTTCTTAGAGTTCTTCAGGGGGTTCCGTTTGAACCCATGCATTCTATAGATATTAAGCTTTTATCTTGGAAAGTTTTGTTCCTAGTTGCTATCTCTTCAGAGTTTCTGAACTATCTGCATTACAATGTGACTCTCCTTATCTTATGTTCCATGCTGATAAGGTGGTTTTGCGTACCAAGCCTGGGTTCCTACCTAAAGTTGTTACTAACAGGAATATCAGTCAAGAAATTGTTCTTCCTTCTCTGTGTCCTAATCCTTCTTGTAAGAAGGAACGTCTGTTGCACAACTTGGACGTGGTTCATGCTTTGAAATTTTATTTGCAGGCAACCAAAGATTTTTGTCAAACATCTTCTTTGTTTGTTGTCTATTCTGGAAAGCATAGGGGTCAAAAGGCTACGGCAACTTCTCTTTCCTTTTGGCTGAAAAGCATCATCCGTGGCTGGACAATAGCCTGCTGAAAGGATTACAGCTCATTCTACTAGAGCGGTAGCTTCCACATGGGCTTTTAAAAATGATGCTTCTGTTGAACAGATTTGTACGGCTGCGACTTGGTTGTCGCTTCATACCTTTTCAAAATTTTATAAATTTGATACTTTTGCTTCTTCTGAGGCTATTTTTGGGAGAAAGGTTTTGCAAGCAGTGGTGCCTTCCGTTTAGGTTCCTGTCTTGTCCCTCTCTTCATCTGTGTCCTAAAGCTTTGGTATTGGTATCCCACAAGTTAGGATGAATCCGTGGACTCGGTACATCATGCAAAAGAAATCAAAATTTATGCTTACCTGATAAATTTCTTTCTTTTGCGATGTACCGAGTCCACGGCCCGCCCTGTCTATTCAAGACAGATAGTATTTTTTTATGTGAACTTCAGTCACCTCTGCACCTTATAGTTTCTCCTTTTCTTCCTTGGCTTTTGGTCGAATGGCTGGGGGTAGAGTTAAGGGGGGAGCTATATAGACAGCTCTGCTGTGGTGCTCTCTTTGCTACTTCCTGTCAGGAAGGACAATATCCCACAAGTTAGGATGAATCCGTGGACTCGGTACATCGCAAAAGAGAGAAATTTATCAGGTAAGCATAAATTGTGTTTTCTTTTGTTCGGAGAGTTTCGGAACTCTTGGCTCTGCAGTTTGATTCTCCTTATCTTATTTTTCATTCTGATAAGGTGGTTCTACGTACTAAATTAGGTTTCTTACCTAAGCTTGTTTCAAACAAGAATATTAATCAGGAGATCGTGGTTCCTTCTTTGTGTTCTAATCCTCCTCCTCCTCCTCCTAAAGAGAGTTTGTTGCAATGTTGTGCGTTCATTGAAGTTTTATCTTCAGGCGACTAAGGACTTTTGTCAGTCTTCTGCTTTATTTGTTTGGTTTTCTGGGAAGCGCAAGGGTCAGAAAGCTACGGCTACTTCTCTTTCTCTTTGGCTAAGGAGTATTATTCGGTTGGCCTATGAGACTGCTGGACAGCAACCTCCTTTGAGAATCGCTGCGCATTCCACGAGGGCTGTTTCTTCTTCCTGGGCATTTAAAAATGAAGCTTCTGTGGAACAGATTTGCAAGGCTGCAACTTGGTCCCCTTTGCATACTTTTTCAAAGTTTTATAAATTTGATACTTTTGCCTCAGCTGAGGCTTCTTTTGGGAGAAGGGTTCTTCAGGCTGTGGTGCCTTCTGTTTAGGTCTACCTGTCTTGTCCCTCCCTTATCATCTCTGTCCTCTAGCTTGGGTATTGATTCCCACTAGTAATTGATGATTCTGTGGACTCACCATATCTTAGGAAAGAAAACATAATTTATGCTTACCTGATAAATTTATTTATTTCCGGATATGGTGAGTCCACGGCCCACCCTTTATTTAAGACCATTATTTTTTTCTAAAACCTCAGGTACCTCACACTTTTGTGTTATCTTCTTTTTCCACTTTTCCTTCAGCCGAATGACTGGGGATTATGGGTAAGGGAAGTGACATATATAGCAGCTTTCCTGTAGTGCTCTTTGCCTCCTCCTGCTGGCCAGGAGTGATATTCCCACTAGTAATTGATGATTCCGTGGACTCACCATATCCGGAAATACATAAATTTATCAGGTAAGCATAAATTATGTTTTTTCTTTAAATGTCTAAGCTATCTAAATAATGAAAAAAATTTTTTTGGGTTTGATAACTCTTGAAGTAATCAATTCTATATAAAGCAAATTTCGGGGCTCATTGCCTAAGGGATGAACTAAACATACTATGCACATACACAGAGCATTTAAAGGGATGATAAACACCAAAAATGTTATTGTTTAACCTTTTCCCAACGTTAGGACGTTCCATGCCGCCCTAACTGCGCTTGGCTTTAGTGCCATAAGAACGTCATGGAACATCCTAGTCGTTGGCCTGTACTGAAGCCAATGGCGCTTCCTGAATGGGATCAGGTCATGGTGGGCGTGCCTTACATTGTAGGCTCGTCCCCTGACACGATCCCATCATTGAAATCTCGCGATCACGTGCACAATTGCGTGATTTAAATTTGTTTACATCGGAACGTTGTTCTGATGTAGACAAATTAAACCCAGCATGAAAGGGTTAAAATTATAATAATCCCTTTATTTACAATTTCCCAGTTTTACATAACCAACACTGTTATAGAAATATACTTTTTACCTCTGTAATTACCTTGTATCTAAACTTCTGCAGACTGCCTCCTTAGCTCAGATCTTTTGACCAACTTTCATTTCAGGCAATTAGTGCTGACTCTTAAATAACTCCACGTGTCTGAACACAACGTTATTTATATAAAACAGATTAACGCCCTCTTGCTGTGATAAACTGTCATGCATTCAGATATGGGACGGCCTTCAAGGGCTTAGAAATTTAGCATATGAGCATACCTAGGTTTAGCTTTCAACTAAGAATATCAAGAGAACAAAGCAAATTTGATGATAAAAGTAAATTAGAAAGTTGTTAAAAAATGCATGCTCTATCTGAATCATGAACGTTTAATTTCTTTTTTACTATCCCTTTAATTTAACTGGTAACCCTTTAATTCTATGTCAAAGTTAATGCAAGATACAAAGATGTATTAAATGAAATCAAGGGTTAGAATAATATGCAGATATGTTTATAATTGTTGTTTAAACATTGAAGAAATAAGTCTAAAGTTTTCGTTTCCATGGAATAAGCACCACCATGCTGTAACCTAAGCTTGTTATCTCCTATGCTGAGACCAGCTATAAAATAAAGGGAGAGTGGACATTTTTGAGATTTGTAATATTAAAAGCTTAATTTATTCACTGTAAAAATACTTTGCAATATAGTTTCATTATTTAAAAAATTGGAGAAGGTGCCACATAGTATAGTACAGCTTTATAAAACAGATACAGTTTTCATGAATGAAAATTCACTCACATTTGGTGGAGCACATACAAGTGGATTGGATCCTTATGTGCATAAGAGGCCAACAAATTAATTGTTTTAATATCAGCCTGAGGAAACAGTGTGTAACTGTGAAATGCGTCGCTGTTTTTAATGTGTTTTTATTAATAAACACGATCTTTTATTATACCATTTGTACACCTTTGGTGGTTCTTGGTATTGATGCAGCTAGTTTATACTGGCATCACTTTTAAACCTTTGGATCCAGTCCCTGCAGCCCGCAATCGGATCGAAATCCATCACCTAGTTCCAGAAACGGGAGGCAAGTTAGCCAGATTAATCTAAAAGATCTGGCCTGCAAGTTAAGGACTTGGATGTGCTCCACCAAATGTAAGTGAATTTTAATTAATGAACACTGTATCTGTTTTATAATGCTGTACTACGCTATATGGCGCCTTCTCCAATTTGTTTTATAGGATTCTTTTAACTGAACGTCCATTCACATGAGAAGAGCTGCCCACCAGTGACCTAGAACTTTGGAGTTGCTGAGTTGTTTCACAACACGTTTGGGAATATATGGGAAAATTCCCCTAACTTGACTTTTTAGCACTTGCACTTATGCTATTTTTACTTGTGTGATTCCACATAATACTTGTGTTGTTTGATTTTATTCATTTATTTTTTTGCATATACATTTTTTTATAGCACAGCAATTAGCACTATAGGTCTATACACACCTATCATACTTACATTTACATAGGCACACCTATTAAACTCCACATTTTGAAGTTTTGTTATATACTGTACATTCATTATTATTTGCCCCTTTTTCTTGTAATTGAGTCTGAAAATTGTGAATTTCCAGTCCTGAAATCGCTCATGGCAGGCTTCACAAGCCTAACTCTGCCTTTTACATGTCTCTAATGTGCAGTTTGTTATCTTATCATGTCTGCTAATGCTAACAATTGACATTTCTTTTAACACAATGACAGCGGGAAGCCCTATCTCTCCAAACACTCTAAAAGTCCAGATCGGCTCCTCTAAAAAAGAAAAGGGGTCTGGTATTTACTGCCCCTTAACTATACTAGGGTGACAATCTCTCTGTGTTAAAAGGGACATGAAACACATTTTTCTTTCATTGTTCAGATAGAGCATACAACTTTTAAACAACTTTCCAATTTACTTTTCTTTCATGTAATTAGCAAGAGTCCATGAGCTAGTGACGTATGGGATATACATTCCTACCAGGAGGGGCAAAGTTTCCCAAACCTCAAAATGCCTATAAATACACCCCTCACCACACCCACAATTCAGTTTTACAAACTTTGCCTCCTATGGAGGTGGTGAAGTAAGTTTGTGCTAGATTCTACGTTGATATGCGCTCCGCAGCAAGTTGGAGCCCGGTTTTCCTCTCAGCGTGCAGTGAATGTCAGAGGGATGTGAGGAGAGTATTGCCTATTTGAATGCAGTGATCTCCTTCTACGGGGTCTATTTCATAGGTTCTCTGTTATCGGTCGTAGAGATTCATCTTTTACCTCCCTTTTCAGATCGACGATATACTCTTATTTATATACCATTACCTCTGCTGATTCTCGTTTCAGTACTGGTTTGGCTTTCTACAAACATGTAGATGAGTGTCCTGGGGTAAGTAAATCTTATTTTCTGTGACACTCTAAGCTATGGTTGGGCACTTTGTTTATAAAGTTCTAAATATATGTATTCAAACATTTATTTGCCTTGACTCAGAATGTTCAACATTCCTTATTTTCAGACAGTCAGTTTCATATTTGGGATAATGCATTTGAATCAAACATTTTTTCTTACCTTAAAAATTTGACTCTTTTTTTCCCTGTGGGCTGTTAGGCTCGCGGGGGCTGAAAATGCTTCATTTTATTGCGTCATTCTTGGCGCGGACTTTTTTGGCGCAAAAAATCTTTTCCGTTTCCGGCGTCATACGTGTCGCCGGAAGTTGCGTCATTTTTTGACGTTCTTTTGCGCCAAAAATGTCGGCGTTCCGGATGTGGCGTCATTTTTGGCGCCAAAAGCATTTAGGCGCCAAATAATGTGGGTGTCTTATTTGGCGCTAAAAAATATGGGCGTCGCTTTTGTCTCCACATTATTTAAGTCTCATTTTTCATTGCTTCTGGTTGCTAGAAGCTTGTTCTGTGGCATTTTTTCCCATTCCTGAAACTGTCATTTAAGGAATTTGATCAATTTTGCTTTATATGTTGTTTTTTCTCTTACATATTGCAAGATGTCTCACGTTGCATCTGAGTCAGAAGATACTTCAGGAAAATCGCTGTCTAGTGCTGGAACTACCAAAGCTAAGTGTATCTGCTGTAAACTTTTGGTAGCTATTCCTCCGGCTGTTGTTTGTATTAATTGTCATGACAAACTTGTTAATGCAGATAATATTTCCTTTAGTAATGTACCATTGCCTGTTGCAGTTCCTTCAACATCTAAGGTGCAGAATGTTCCTGATAACATAAGAGATTTTGTTTCTGAATCCATCAAGAAGGCTATGTCTGTTATTCCTCCTTCTAGAAAACATAAAAAATCTTTTAAAACTTCTCTCCCTACAGATGAATTTTTAAATGAACATCATCATTCTGATTCTGATGACTCTTCTGGTTCAGAGGATTCTGTCTCAGAGATTGATGCTGATAAATCTTCATATTTATTTAAAATGGAATTTATTCGTTCTTTACTTAAAGAAGTACTAATTGCTTTAGAAATAGAGGATTCTGGTCCTCTTGATACTAATTCTAAACGTTTAGATAAGGTATTTAAATCTCCTGTGGTTATTCCAGAAGTTTTTCCTGTTCCTAATGCTATTTCTGAAGTAATTTCTAAAGAATGGGATAAATTGGGTAATTCATTTACTCCTTCTAAACGTTTTAAGCAATTATATCCTGTGCCGTCTGACAGATTAGAATTTTGGGACAAAATCCCTAGAGTTGATGGGGCTATTTCTACCCTTGCTAAACGTACTACTATTCCTACGTCAGATGGTACTTCGTTTAAGGATCCTTTAGATAGGAAAATTGAATCCTTTCTAAGAAAAGCTTATCTGTGTTCAGGTAATCTTCTTAGACCTGCTATATCATTGGCTGATGTTGCTGCAGCTTCAACTTTTTGGTTGGAAACTTTAGCGCAACAAGTAACGGATCATGATTCTCATAATATTATTATTCTTCTTCAGCATGCTAATAATTTTATCTGTGATGCCATTTTTGATATTATCAGAGTTGATGTCAGGTTTATGTCTCTAGCTATTTTACCTAGAAGAGCTTTATGGCTTAAGACTTGGAATGCTGATATGGCTTCTAAATCAACTCTACTTTCCATTTCTTTCCAGGGTAACAAATTATTTGGTTCTCAGTTGGATTCTATTATCTCAACTGTTACTGGTGGGAAAGGAACTTTTTTACCACAGGATAAAAAATCTAAGGGTAAAAACAGGGCTAATAATCGTTTTCGTTCCTTTCGTTTCAACAAAGAACAAAAGCCTGATCCTTCATCCTCAGGAGCAGTTTCAGTTTGGAAACCATCTCCAGTCTGGAATAAATCCAAGCCTTCTAGAAAGGCAAAGCCTGCTTCTAAGTCCACATGAAGGTGCGGCCCTCATTCCAGCTCAGCTGGTAGGGGGCAGGTTACGTTTTTTCAAAGAAATTTGGATCAATTCTGTTCACAATCTTTGGATTCAGAACATTGTTTCAGAAGGGTACAGAATTGGTTTCAAGATGAGACCTCCTGCAAAGAGATTTTTTCTTTCCCGTGTCCCAGTAAATCCAGTGAAAGCTCAAGCATTTCTGAATTGTGTTTCAGATCTAGAGTTGGCTGGAGTAATTATGCCAGTTCCAGTTTCGGAACAGGGGATGGGGTTTTATTCAAATCTCTTCATTGTACCAAAGAAGGAGAATTCCTTCAGACCAGTTCTGGATCTAAAAATATTGAATCGTTATGTAAGGATACCAACGTTCAAAATGGTAACTGTAAGGACTATCTTGCCTTTTGTTCAGCAAGGGCATTATATGTCCACAATAGATTTACAGGATGCATATCTGCATATTCCGATTCATCCAGATCATTATCAGTTCCTGAGATTCTCTTTTCTGGACAAGCATTACCAGTTTGTGGCTCTGCCGTTTGGCCTAGCTACAGCTCCAAGAATTTTTACAAAGGTTCTCGGTGCCCTTCTGTCTGTAATCAGAGAACAGGGTATTGTGGTATTTCCTTATTTGGACGATATCTTGGTACTTGCTCAGTCTTTACATTTAGCAGAATCTCATACGAATCGACTTGTGTTGTTTCTTCAAGATCATGGTTGGAGGATCAATTTACCAAAAAGTTCATTGATTCCTCAGACAAGGGTAACCTTTCTGGGTTTCCAGATAGATTCAGTGTCCATGACTCTGTCTTTAACAGACAAGAGACGTCTAAAATTGATTTCAGCTTCTCGAAATCTTCAGTCACAATCATTCCCTTCGGTAGCCTTATGCATGGAAATTCTAGGTCTTATGACTGCTGCATCGGATGCGATCCCCTTTGCTCGTTTTCACATGCGACCTCTTCAGCTCTGTATGCTGAATCAATGGTGCAAGTATTACACAAAGATATCTCAATTAATATCTTTAAAACCGATTGTACGACACTCTCTAACGTGGTGGACAGATCACCATCGTTTAATTCAGGGGGCTTCTTTTGTGCTTCCGACCTGGACTGTAATTTCAACAGATGCAAGTCTCACAGGTTGGGGAGCAGTGTGGGGATCTCTGATAGCACAAGGAGTTTGGGAATCTCAGGAGGTGAGATTACCGATCAATATTTTGGAACTCCGTGCAATTTTCAGAGCTCTTCAGTTTTGGCCTCTTCTGAAGAGAGAATCGTTCATTTGTTTTCAGACAGACAATGTCACAACTGTGGCATACATCAATCATCAAGGAGGGACTCACAGTCCTCTGGCTATGAAAGAAGTATCTCGAATTCTGGTTTGGGCGGAATCCAGCTCCTGTCTAATCTCTGCGGTTCATATCCCAGGTATAGACAATTGGGAAGCGGATTATCTCAGTCGCCAAACGTTGCATCCGGGCGAATGGTCTCTTCACCCAGAGGTATTTCTTCAGATTGTTCAAATGTGGGAACTTCCAGAAATAGATCTGATGGCGTCTCATCTAAACAAGAAACTTCCCAGGTATCTGTCCAGATCCCGGGATCCTCAGGCGGAGGCAGAGGATGCATTATCACTTCCTTGGAAGTATCATCCTGCCTATATCTTTCCGCCTCCAGTTCTTCTTCCAAGAGTAATCTCCAAGATTCTGAAGGAATGCTCGTTTGTTCTGCTGGTAGCTCCGGCATGGCCTCACAGGTTTTGGTATGCGGATCTTGTCCGGATGGCCTCTTGCCAACCGTGGACTCTTCCGTTAAGACCAGACCTTCTGTCGCAAGGTCCTTTTTTCCATCAGGATCTGAAATCCTTAAATTTAAAGGTATGGAGATTGAACGCTTGATTCTTGGTCAAAGAGGTTTCTCTGACTCTGTGATTAATACTATGTTACAGGCGCGTAAATCTGTATCTAGAGAGATATATTATAGAGTCTGGAAGACCTATATTTCTTGGTGTCTTTCTCATCATTTTTCTTGGCATTCTTTTAGAATACCGAGAATTTTACAGTTTCTTCAGGATGGTTTAGATAAGGGTTTGTCCGCAAGTTCCTTGAAAGGTCAAATCTCTGCTCTTTCTGTTCTTTTTCACAGAAAGATTGCTATTCTTCCTGATATTCATTGTTTTGTACAAGCTTTGGTTCGTATAAAACCTGTCATTAAGTCAATTTCTCCACCTTGGAGTTTGAATTTGGTTCTGGGGGCTCTTCAAGCTCCTCCGTTTGAACCTATGCATTCATTGGACATTAAATTACTTTCTTGGAAAGTTTTGTTCCTTTTGGCAATCTCTTCTGCCAGAAGAGTTTCTGAATTATCTGCTCTTTCTTGTGAGTCTCCTTTTCTGATTTTTCATCAGGATAAGGCGGTGTTGCGAACTTCTTTTGAATTTTTACCTAAAGTTGTGAATTCCAACAACATTAGTAGAGAAATTGTGGTTCCTTCATTATGTCCTAATCCTAAGAATTCTAAGGAGAAATCGTTGCATTCTTTGGATGTTGTTAGAGCTTTGAAATATTATGTTGAAGCTACTAAGTCTTTCCGAAAGACTTCTAGTTTATTTGTTATCTTTTCCGGTTCTAGAAAAGGCCAGAAAGCTTCTGCCATTTCTTTGGCATCTTGGTTGAAATCTTTAATTCATCTTGCCTATGTTGAGTCGGGTAAAACTCCGCCTCAGAGGATCACAGCTCATTCTACTAGGTCAGTTTCTACTTCCTGGGCGTTTAGGAATGAAGCTTCGATTGATCAGATTTGCAAAGCAGCAACTTGGTCCTCTTTGCATACCTTTACTAAATTCTACCATTTTGATGTATTTTCTTCTTCTGAAGCAGTTTTTGGTAGAAAAGTACTTCAGGCAGCGGTTTCAGTTTGAATCTTCTGCTTATGTTTTTCATTAAACTTTATTTTGGGTGTGGATTATTTTCAGCAGGAATTGGCTGTCTTTATTTTATCCCTCCCTCTCTAGTGACTCTTGTGTGGAAAGATCCACATCTTGGGTAGTCATTATCCCATACGTCACTAGCTCATGGACTCTTGCTAATTACATGAAAGAAAACATAATTTATGTAAGAACTTACCTGATAAATTCATTTCTTTCATATTAGCAAGAGTCCATGAGGCCCGCCCTTTTTTTGTGGTGGTTATGATTTTTGTATAAAGCACAATTGTTCCAATTCCTTATTTTATATGCTTTCACACTTTTTTATCACCCCACTTCTTGGCTATTCGTTAAACTGAATTGTGGGTGTGGTGAGGGGTGTATTTATAGGCATTTTGAGGTTTGGGAAACTTTGCCCCTCCTGGTAGGAATGTATATCCCATACGTCACTAGCTCATGGACTCTTGCTAATATG
>NC_069502.1:1091116804-1091152683 GCF_027579735.1 Bombina bombina
AGCCTGTCTGAGGTGTAGTTGGCCTGATTGGTTTATTACTTTAAAGAATTTTTGCATACCGTTAAGCGGCGCTGGTATTAAAAATTCTTAAAGTGACAGTGTATTTAAAAAAATTCTACAACTTGGGGAATTTTTTATTTAGTATTATGGACATGGACCAAGACTGTCTTTTGACAAATGCTTGTTATGCCTTGAGGCACAATTTTTTGCCTATGCAATTCTGTGCTGCATGCTTATCTAGAACACTTCAAATTAAAGATAAATTGTTGCCCTCTGAGCCCAATATCTCTCAGGATGATGCTATTTAGGCAATGCCACAGCTTTCTCCTCAAACGTCCCAAGCCTCTATGGCGTCACATACAGTGCCCTGCAGTTCCTGTCAGCCTCCTAAAGGAGTTTATTTGCCTGTAGATTTTGCTGCACAGGTATCTTCTGCAGTATCTGTGGCATTATCTGCTTTTCCTATGCTGGGAAAACGCAAGAGGAAAATTAGACATTCAGATAGTAAGGTTTCTGTTCCACCTACTGCTATGCAGGTTGCCCTCCCTCATAAGTCTGATGAGGAGGATACGTTGGTAGCCTTTGAGGGTGAAATCTCAGATTCGGACAGTATTATTCCTTCATCTGATACTGAAGAAGTAAACTTAAAGGACCAGTCAACACATTAGATTTGCATAATCAACAAATGCAAGACAATGCAATAGCACTTAGTCTGAACTTCAAATGAGTAGTAGATTTTTTTTATAACAAATTTCAAAGTTATGTATATTTCCACTTCCCTTGTACCATGTGATAGCAATCAACCAATCACAAATGCATATATGTATAGTCTGTGAATTCTTGCACATGCTCAGTAGGATCTGGTGATTCAAAAATTGTAAATATAAAAGACTGTGCACATTTTTTTTAATAGATGTAAATTGGAAAGTTGTTTAAAATTACATGCTGTATCTGAATCATGAAAATGTAATTTAACCTGAGTGTCCCTTTACGATTTTAGCTTGAAAACCTTTGTGTTTACTGTTAAAGGAGGTATTGGCTGAATTGGACGACTCTGTCATTGTCAACCCTAAGTAGTCTAGTAAACTTAATAAATACTATGATGTTCCTTCCTCTGTGGAAGTTTTTCCTATACCAGACCATGTGATGGAGATTATTTCACAGGAATGGGAGAAGCCAGGGATTCCTTTCTCCCCGTCTCCTGTATTTAAAAAAGATGTTTCTTTCATGTAATTAGCAAGAGTCCATGAGCTAGTGATGTATGGGATATACATTCCTACCAGGAGGGGCAAAGTTTCCCAAACCTCAAAATGCCTATAAATACACCCCTCACCACACCCACAAATCAGTTTTACAAACTTTGCCTCCCATGGTGGTGGTGAAGTAAGTTTGTGCTAGATTCTACGTTGATATGCGCTTCGCAGCAGGCTGGAGCCCGGTTTTCCTCTCAGTGTGCAGTGAATGTCAGAGGGATGTGAAGAGAGTATTGCCTATTTGAATTCAATGATCTCCTTCTACGGGGTCTATTTCATAGGTTCTCTGTTATCGGTCGTAGAGATTAATCTCTTACCTTCCTTTTCAGATCGACGATATACTCTTATATATACCATTACCTCTACTGATTCTCGTTTCAGTACTGGTTTGGCTTTCTACTACATGTAGATGAGTGTTTCCTGTTGCTGACTCCATTAAAGATTTTTGGCGCACGGTGCCTAAAGTAGAAGGGGCTATTTCTACTCTGGCTAAATGAACTACAATACCTATAGAGGATAGCTGCTCCTTTAAGGATCCCATGGACAAAAAACTGGAAGCTTATTTGAAGAAGATTTATTTATTTATAAAATATTTTACCAGGAAGGATACATTGAGATTTCTCTCATTTTCAAGTATGTCCTGGGATCACAAAACATTGCATTGATACAATAGGGTACAATAAAATACAAAAACAATAATACACAATATATGCAAACATTTAGCATAGAGCAGGTACGAAATATTTAATCAACCATGACAGGAGCATTCTGTTTTGAGATATGTATAGAGGGATCTCTTAAAGGATTTTAGGCTTGGGGAAGTTTTTAAAGTGTGAGGGAGGTCATTCCATAATTGTGGCGCTCTGTAGGAAAAGGAGGATCGAGCTGCTTTCTTTTTGTATTGAGGCAAGCTAAATAATGTGCTGTTATTGGATCGGAGGTTATAGGAGGTGGGAATAGCAGGGGAGAGCATTCTGCTCAGGTAGGGTGGGAGCTTCCCAGAAAGGCTCTTAAAGACCAGGCAGGAAAGATGGAGGGTGCGTCTGGATTCCAGCGACAGCCAGTTTAGTTCTTTTAGCATGTCACAATGGTGGGTCCTGTAGTTACATTGTAGCACAAAGCGGCAGAACGAGTTATATAACGTATTTAGTTTATTAAGGTGAGTTTGCTGAGCAGGTGCATATACTATGTCCCCATAATCCAAGATAGGCATCAGCATATGCTGTACAATCTTTCTCCAACATTGGTGTGTCCGGTCCACGGCGTCATCCTTACTTGTGGGATATTCTCTTCCCCAACAGGAAATGGCAAAGAGTCCCAGCAAAGCTGGCCATATAGTCCCTCCTAGGCTCCGCCCACCCCAGTCATTCTCTTTGCCGTTGCACAGGCAACATCTCCACGGAGATGGTTAAGAGTTTTTTTGTTTTTAGTTGCAATTTCTTCTGCTAGAAGAGTTTCAGAGTTATCTGCTCTGCAGTGTTCTCCGCCCTATGTGTTCCATGCAGATAAGGTGGTTTTGCGTACTAAGCCTGGTTTTCTTCCTAAAGTTGTTTCTAACAAAAATATTAACCAGGAGATAGTTGTACCTTCTTTGTGTCCGAATCCAGTTTCAAAGAAGGAACGTTTGTTACACAATTTGGACGTTGTCCGTGCTCTCAAGTTCTATTTAGAGGCTACTAAAGATTTCAGACAAACATCTTCCTTGTTCGTCGTTTATTCTGGTAAAAGGAGAGGTCAAAAAGCGACTTCTACCTCTCTTTCCTTTTGGCTTAAAAGCATTATCCGATTGGCTTACGAGACTGCCGGACGGCAGCCTCCTGAAAGAATCACAGCTCACTCCACTAGGGCTGTGGCTTCCACATGGGCCTTCAAGAACGAGGCTTCTGTTGACCAGATATGTAAGGCAGCGACTTGGTCTTCACTGCACACTTTTGCTAAATTTTACAAATTTGATACTTTTGCTTCTTCGGAGGCTATTTTTGGGAGGTTTTGCAAGCTGTGGTGCCTTCCGTTTAGGTAACCTGATTTGCTCCCTCCCTTCATCCGTGTCCTAAAGCTTTGGTATTGGTTCCCACAAGTAAGGATGACGCCGTGGACCGGACACACCAATGTTGGAGAAAACAGAATTTATGCTTACCTGATAAATTACTTTCTCCAACGGTGTGTCCGGTCCACGGCCCGCCCTGGTTTTTTAATCAGGTCTGATTAATTATTTTCTCTAACTACAGTCACCACGGTACCATATGGTTTGTCCTATATATATTTCCTCCTGTCCGTCGGTTGAATGACTGGGGTGGGCGGAGCCTAGGAGGGACTATATGGCCAGCTTTGCTGGGACTCTTTGCCATTTCCTGTTGGGGAAGAGAATATCCCACAAGTAAGGATGACGCCGTGGACCGGACACACCGTTGGAGAAAGTAATTTATCAGGTAAGCATAAATTCTGTTTTTCCTTTACTGTAGGGCTGAGGCAAGATTTGTTTCTGTACAGGGCACCTAGTTTTGGATAAAGTTTAGAGGCAAGTTTTTCTGTGTGGAGTCCAAAAGATAGATTGGGGTCTAACAACATACCTAAGTATTTAAAAGAGTGGACTGCGGTCAGCGTGCAGTTGGATTTTGTTTTGATGCGAAGATGGGAATTTTGTAGTTTTTGTATTTTAGGTCCCGTTCCAAAGATCATTGTGACCGTTTTGTCAGTGTTTAGGAAGAGTTTGTTTTTCGAGATCCACTTTTCTACCTCTGTGAACTGGTCTTGGAGCACTGCTTCAAGCTGCGTCAGATCAGATTTGTTTGCATAGATTACCGTGTCGTCTGCGTACATGTGTACAATTGAGGATTTGCAGACATTAGGCAAATCATTTATAAATAATGTGAATAGTAGGGGGCCGAGAATGGATCCTTGGGGAACACCACACGTGACTGGGAGAGGGAGGGATTCACTGTTAGAGACAGAGACATATTGTGATCGATCCGATACATATAACTTAAACCAGGTTAACGGGAGATCAGCAATACCAGAGTATTTAAGTTTGAGAAGTAGTAGGTCATGGTCCACTGTGTCAAAAGCCTTTGCAAAATCAAGGAAAATAGCTCCAGTTAGGTCTCCTTGTTCCATGCCAGTTTGGATGTCGTTGCAAACTTTTAGGGGGGCAGTTGTAGTGGAGTGATTCGGTCTAAAACCTGATTGATCAGGGGTCAGATAGTTAGAAAGTTGATAATATTCGCATAATTGCGTATGGACGCATTTTTCTAAGATTTTTGACAATACAGGGAGCAATGATATAGGACGATAGTTAGAAACCAAGGTTAACTCCCCACTTTTATGAATAGGCACTACTCTTGCAGTTTTCCAGAGTTTGGGTATGTATCCAGACACCAAGGATTCGTTAATTAGGGTTGCAACAGGCTTAGCAATTGCCGGCGCACTGAGCTTCAACAGCATTGCTGGGATTTGATCAGGTCCTGACTGGTTTTTCATTTTTAGATTGAGGTGTTTCTTAATGACATTGAAGGGTACAGGTCTAAAATTGAACTTTTCTATATTGGGTCTTTGCTGTTTTAGTGGGGCCTGATCCACATTTGTAGCTTCAGGATGCGTGCCATTTATTCGTTTGTCAATCAGGGTGGTGGAGCATCTGACAAAATAATTGTTAAAGGCATTTGCTACTTCTAAGCCAGTTTTGGTTATCCACATTGCTGTATGTTCATCAAGGTCTTCAATGACAACCTGCAGTTTGTATTGACACAGTAGCAAGTGCGGCATCTTATTGGTGCGACACCTTGTCTAAATCAATTTTAGTAGAGTCTCTGTTAGAGGAGATACAAGATAGGATTTAAGGCTCTCAAACTAGCCAATTCCTTTTATTTCTGATGCCAACATGCAAGTTATTAGACTGGGAGCCAAGATGTTTGGCTTCTCTGTCCTAGCCCATAGGGCATTGTGGCTAAAATCTTGGTCAGCTGATGTTACCTATAAGTCCAAGCTTCTGGCGCTTCCTTACAAGGGTAAGACCTTGTTCAGACCTGGTCTGGCAGAAATCATTTCTGATATTACGGATGGAAAAGGGTCTTTTCTGCCGCAAGACAAGAAGAACATACTCAAAGGACGTCAAAGTAATTTTCATTCCTTTCGTAACTTCAAAGTCCAAAAGTCTTCCCCTTCCAAGCAGGAGCAGTCCATGTCTTCTTGGAAGCCCAATCAGTCTTGGAATAAGGGGAAGCAATCAAAGAAACCCTCAGCTGAGTCTAAGTCAGCATGAAGGGTCGGCCCTCCGTCCGGGATCAGATCAAGTGGGGGGCAGACTTTCCCTGTTTGGATAAGTGTGGAGACGAAATGTCCCAGATCCTTGGGCTGTGGACATAGTATCTAAGGGTTACAAAATAAAATTCAAAACTTTCTCTTCCAGGGGCAGATTCCACCTCTCAAGGTTATCTGCAGATCAGGTTAAAAGAGAGACATTCTTGAACTGTGTTCAGAACCTTTCTTCCCTGGGAGTGATTGTTCCAGTAAGGGAACAGGGTCTAGGATTCTATTCAAATCTGTTTGTGGTTCCCAAAAAAGAGGGAACTTTTCAACCCATTTTAGACCTAAAGTGGCTCAAGTTTCTCAGGGTGCCGTCCTTCAAAATGGAAACCATTCGTTCCATTCTTTCTTTGGTCCAAGAGGGTCATTTCATGACGACCATAGACCTGAAGGATGCGTATCTTGATATTCCCATCCACAGGGATCATCACAAATTTCTGAGATTTGCCTTTCTAGACAAACACTTTCCGTTTATGGCTCTTCTGTTTGGACTTGCCACAGCTCCCAGAATTTTCTCAAAGGTTCTGGGGGCTTTCTTGGCAGTGATCAGATCTCGGGGAATTGCAGTGGCGCCATACATGGACGACATATTGCTTCAAGCGCCATCTTTTCAACAAGCAAACTCTCATATAGAGATCTTGGGTTTTTTTTTCTACGTTCCCTCGGTTGGAAAGTGAATCTGGAAAAGAGTTCCCTTGTTTCAGCTACAAGGGTGGTTTTCTTAGGGACCCTAATAGATTCCCTAACTATGAAAAAAAATTTTTGAAGAAGGTCAGAAATTCCAAATTTCTCTCCTTTTGCCTCTCTCTTCAGTCTTTTGTTTGGCCATCAGTGGCTCAATGTATGGAGGTAATTGGTCTGATGGTCGCTTCCATGGACATTATTCCCTTTCCTCGATTCCGTTTGAGAGCTCTGCAATTATGCATGCTCAGACAATGGAATGGAGACCATTCGGATCTGTCTCAGAGGATAGATCTAGACTAGTCGACAAGAGACTCTCTCCCATGGTGGCTTTCTCAGGACCCTCTGTCTCAGGGCACATGCTTCCGGAGACCTTCCTGGGTGATTGTGACCACGGACGCCAGCCTGCTAGGCTGGGGAGCAGTCTGGGACTCGTTAAAGGTGCAGGGACTATGGACTCTGGAGGAGTCTGCTCTCCCCATAAACATCTTGGAGTTGAGAGCGATTTACAATGGTCTGATGGCTTGGCCTCAATTGTCTTTAGCCTGGTTTATTATGTTTCAGTCGGACATCATCTCAGTGGCTTACATCAACCACCAGGGAGGAACTCAGAGTTCTTTAGCCATGAAGGAGGTGGCACGGATTGTTCAGTGGGCATATGCTCACAATTGTTGTCTATCTGCCATCCACATTCCTGGAGTGGACAACTGGGAAGCGGATTTCCTGAGCAGACAGACATTTCATCCTGGGGAGTGGGCTCTCCATCCGGAGGTGTTCTCTATGTTAACCCTCAAATGGGGGGTGCCGAAGTTGGATCTGGTGTTTTGGCAGAACGCCAAGCTTCCAAGGTACGGTTTAAGGTCAAGAGATACTCAGGCCGCTCTGATAGATGCTCTGGCGGTTCCTTGGGATTTCATTCTAGCATACCTGCTTCCTCCGTTTGCGCTCCTTCCACAAATTATTGCTCGTATCAAACAAGAGAGAGCATCGGTAATTCTAATAGCTCCTGCATGGCCTTGCAGGATCTGGTATGCAGACCTAGAGAAGATGTCATCTCGGCCGCCTTGGAGGTTGTCTCTGAGGAAGGACCTTCTAACTTAGGGTCCATTCCTCCATCCAAATCTCGTTTCTCTAAAGCTGTCTGCTGGGTGATTGAACGCTTAGTTCTGTCTAAGCGTGGATTTTCTGAGTCGGTCATTGAGACCATGATCCAGGCTCGCAAGCCTGTTACTTGAAAAATTTACCATAAGTTATGGCGTTAATACCTTTATTGGTGTGAATCTAAGGGTTACTCTTGCAGTAGGGTCAGGATTCCTAGAATTTTGTCTTTTCTCCAGGAAGGTCTGGAGAAAGTGTTCTCAGTCAGTTCTCTGAAAGGTCAGATTTCTACATTATCCATTTTGTTACACAAGCTTCTGGTGGATGTGCCAGATGTTCAATCTTTTTGTCAGGCCCTGGTCAGAATCAGGCTTGTGTTTAAACCTGTTGCTTCTCCTTGGAGCCTTAATCTTGGTCTTAAAGTTTTGCAGCAGGCTCCATTTGAGCCAACGCATTCCATAGATATTAAGTTGCTATCTTGAAAGGTTTTGTTTCTTATTGCTATCTCTTCTGCTCTGAGAATTTCGAAACTCTCGGTTTGGCAGTGTGATTCGCCTTATCTTATCTTTCATGGGGATAAGGCGGTTCTTGGTACTAAATTGGGGTTTCTTCCTAAAGTGGTTTCGGATAGAAATATTAATCAGGAAATTGTTGTTCCTTCTCTCTGTCCCAATCCTTCTCATAAAGAACGTCCGTTGCACAACTTGGATTTTGTGCGTGCTATAAAATTCTACCTACAGGTGACTAAGGATTTTCGCCAGTCTTCTGCCCAGGAAAGTGGTTGAGAAGTAGGATTCGTTTTGCTTATGAGACTGCTGGACAGCAGCCTTCTGAGAGAATTACAGCTCATTCCACTAGGGCTGTCTCCTCTTCTTGGGCTTTCAAAAATGAAGCTTCTGTTGAACAGATTTGCAAGGCTGCAACTTGGTCCTCTCTGCATACTTTTTACAAATTTTACAAATTTTATACTTTTGCCTCGGCTGAGGCCTCTTTTGGGAGAAAGGTTCTTCCAAGTGGTGGTGCCTTCTGTTTAGCTCTGCCTGTCTTGTTCTCCCTCCCTGTTCATTCTGTGTCCTCTAGCTTGGGTATTGGTTCCCACTAGTAATTGAATGACGTTGTGGACTCTCCATATCTTAGGAAAGAAAACAAAATCTATGCTTACCTGATACATTTCTTTCTTTCCGGATGTGGAGAGTCCACAACCCCACCCTTTATTAAGACAGTTATTTCCTTCTTAATACAGGGAGAGTCCACAGCTGCATTCCTTACTTGTGGAAAATAATTAACCTTGTCACCAGGAGGAGGCAAAGACACCCCAACCAAAGGCTTAAATACCTCCCCCACTTCCCTCATCATCCCCCAGTCATTCTTTGCCTTTCATCACAGGAGGTTGGCACAGAAGTGTCGGAAGATTTCTGAGTAGTTCCTTAGGAAGGTTATCTACCCTTCGAGATGGGACTGGAGTTTTAAGTAGTCTTGTCAGCTTCTCAGTGAGAGCATTGATGATTTACAGTCTAGAAATGCAGGGAGAGTCTTTCTAGGAATCCATCCAGACTCAAGTTTAACAGCTCCTAAGCAATCGACGTTGATGAGTTTCACTGCCTGCTTTTCTTTTACTCGAGTCCATGTCAGAAGCGATGCTACAGTCCGTCAAACTTGAAGGACCGTGTTTCTGTTCCACAGCATAGATTCCTGTAAGATCATTTCATTTGTTATACATATGTTAACGATAGAAGACAGGGTCACAGTGGGACTCCTTTTATCTTTATAGAATCAAGGGTTCATATCTCCTGAGGGGGATCATTGAACAGTGAGATTTTTATGCATATTTTTGTGATTTCGGCTGCTTTATGTGTAGGAGACGTTTGGGCTCATAGGCTGATACGGAATGTACAGTTTTTTTATTTATTTTTGTATTATTCATATTTGAGAGCTGGCATGCTTTTCCTTAGGAGGGGCGGTCCTGCATGATGCACCGTATGACCGGGAGTGGTCAAGTTTTTCCATTTCCTATTCCTGAACGAGTGTCTACAGAGAGGAGTAAATTTTCTCTATCTGTCTGGGTTATAGAAGGTGGTGAGTGCCCCAGCCATTGGGGGGTATAAGGTGCCAGTTGTTTTTTTTCTATAATTTTAAATTAGACAAATTATGGGGGATTCTGATATTTTAGAGGGGGATCCCTATAATATAGATTTCGATACATGTGTATATTGTGAGGAGGCCCGGGTAGTCCAGCCCTCTCAATTATGTTCCGTATGCCGTAACAGGGTGTTCTCATCAACCAATGTTGAGATGTTAGAGACCACTGAGCCTTCCGACTCTGAGGATTCCTTGTCCCGTGAGGTGTGTTCCCTAGAATCTTCTGTTCCTACACATGAAGTTTCCCGGGTACCGCTGATCCTTCGCCTGAAGGTTTTTTTTTTCCACCCAATGTTACTGCGCAGTTCCGCATGGCCATCTGTACTGCCTTAGCGATTTCGCCTCTTCGTGCAAACAAAGGGTTAATCCATGCACTCCTGCCCAGGGACTGTTGTGTAAATTGACAATTATATCCGATCAGTCATCTGGGGATGCGGTTCCCTCTGAGGCTTCAGAGGTAGGACCTCCAGGGTTGGAGTCTGATGATTTTATTCCTCTGAATGTAGAGGATTTAGCATTTCAATTTAGAATGGCACGCCTGTGCTTGCTTCTGAGAGAAGTTTTGGCGATGTTAGAGATTCCTAGTACTGATCTGCCAGTCAAATCTCAGTTCTCTAAATCAGATAGCGATCTTGATTAGACGGGTGGAAAAGGATGGAGATCCTGTCCTTTCCCGTCTGTTTATTTTTTATTTTATTTTAGAATCCCAGTTCCGAGCTCTATAGGGGGGTCTGTGTCGTGCACATTCCTTTTCGGCTATCACTTTTTTGTGTGCCTACCGATTACCTTTCTATTCCGTTTAAAAATGTTTTTTTCTTAGTGCTCTTGGTTATTGAGGAAACTCTTTTTAGGAAGACGTTTCGCCATATGGGATATTTATATTATGACAATTTAGGTTGTCACATTTTCTGGAGACTTCTTTTGGAAGCATCTCGGTCACAGTTTGAGGTGATGGTTCCCTCAATATTTTCGAGACAGACTTAAGCCATTGGCGCTTATACTTCTTTGTCTGCATTATTTACAGACTTCTAGTTCCATAGGTTGGAACTTCAGGTGTTACTCTTTCAATCTGCTTGAGAGAAGGAGTTAATTTTGCGGTTTTACCATGTTGACCTGTACTATTCAGGTGGTGTTTGGGGCTGAATCAGTCCTGGAATAGGTCCAGGCAGAGCAGGTCCTTCTGTCCTAGATCACTGGAGGGACCTGTTTTTGGATAGGCGCTCCTTATATAGAGGTCGACTTCACTTCCAACCTTCCAGGGCAGTTTTTCCTTCTCTTGATTCTGTCTTTCTGACAAAGAGAGGGAAGCCTTTCAGGTGGATGCAGGTTTTTGTTCTCTTTTGGAGTCATTGCCCCGGTATCTTATCTCAGTGTGAGGTTTGGAATATTTTCAAAACGCTGTTGTTTTCGGGGTCCAAAATAGGGAGGGATCTCCCGTCCTTTTTTGCTTCTATGGTACTTAAGCAAAGCTTATCATGTCACCTCCTTTTAGGGGAAAAATATAAGGTCCTCTCTACCTTTTGTTCGAGAGGAACAGTGCAGGATCACTGTCGAGGAAGGATATCTTTCTTTTTCATTCCTCTGTTGGGAAATTCCGATTCTTAAGGACCAGCTCTTTCAGTATTTTCTTTTTAACCTCGCTTCTAATCCTAGAATTTTTTTTAAGATCTGGAGTTCATTTTGGCAGGGACCAGATATAGATTTATCAGTAGCTTCCCTTGTCTTGACGATTCTGGTTTAATTACCATCGTCTCGTCTGATAGAAGACTTTTAGGGATTTCATCTGTCTTCCTCGATGATGGATCTAGACCAGAGTTCTCTGGTGTAGGCGCCAGGTTAGTTCCCTGGATGCCAATTTAACCTTATACCCCTCCCATTTTTCTTTTGGATCTTCAGGCAATCTTTTGGCTCTGAGGGTTTGGTATATGGGTTCATCCCAGTGTAGGGATCTAGCCAGCCTTTTACACTTGGTGGCTTGGATCTACTTCTGAGAACGAGAGATACCCTAGTGGCAAGGGTGATATCTCGGGTTGGGTAGTGGGCGGAGTCCCATTACTGCTCGCTGTCAGTGATCCACTCTCCGGGTGTGGTCTTCCGGGACGAATGTTCTCTTCAGACATTCCCTTTACTTAGGGATAAGTTCTCCATCCGAGGGGTTTTAGGATATTTGTATAAGTAAGGGGGCACCGAATGAGAATCTGGACGTCCCGTCTCTATTCCTGGTTACCCATTATTGGGTCGTAGTTCAGGGATCCTCAGGCGGAGCTAATGGATACATTGGTGGTGCTTTGGAGGTTCAATACAATTTTTTCTTCTTCTGCCATTTCACTCTTTCCTCAAAGTAAATAGGAAACTTTTTTTAAATAGTGAATCACAAAAGACAATTTTTTGAGCTTCATATCCCTTTAAGGTCAAACAATTGACTGTTTAAAAGTCGTATTGGTTGATATTTCAGTCTACATAGAAGTTGCTTGTACATGTTAAATGCTCTGCATCAAGGTTTAGTGGATTCTCAAATATTTCTATAATGTTTACCATTACAATGGTAGCACAGTGAAAAAGCTGTCTGTGTCTCCATGATTGGAGATGTAACTAGCTTGTGAGTGTACAGGAATACAGTCAATGATCAAAAAAGGGATCATCAAATATATCATTTGTATCACAAATCTGTTTTTTGTTTTCCTGAAGAGCAAATTTGTTTGTGCAAAAAAGCTGGACAAAGGGTCATTCTTATGTATGTCAAACAGTTATTTGCAGAATGAATACAAGTCCCATTAAACAGGCTTACTTAACTACACTTCAACAACTCTGGGGTTCTTAGGTAATGCAGCTTTTAGAGAATCCAAAAGCTTCTGCAAGTTTAAGCTTTACCTGTTTCTGCTGCTTCACAAAAATGTCTTACTGGTTTGGAGTTGGTGGAAAGTTCTAGTCCTGCCCATTATGTCCATTTTTTTTTTATGTAGGTTGGAAAAAGAAAAACTATTTATATTAGAGAGAGAGAGAAACTAACAACCGGCTCAATACCATTGTTAGCCTCTCTATGGCGATTTACCACCTGGGTGCAGCTTCTTTTAGCCTAGTAATGCTTTTCACAGAGTAGAACTTTCCTGTAGTAAATCAGTCTGATCCCGCCTATTACGGTCAGTCCAGCACCAAAATACCAGGCAATTCCTCTCTGAACAAGGAACACAGCAACCCCAGACAATCGTTTCGGCCTTCATTGGGCCTCATCAGTGAAGTGTAGCCATATTCCTCTAAACACACAGAGCAAGGAGTCCACGTCTGGTTGCCCCTTTTTCCCATAGGGAGACTAGAACGTATAGAGAGAAGTGCACTGATATATATATATATATATATATATATATATATATATATATACACACACACATACGCACAAACATATTTATTTTTTGTATATAGAAGAAATTCCATCTGTTGAAGATAGTATTTTAGAGAACTTCTTGATCTGCATTGAAACCATTAAAGTAAAAATGTAACGTTCATGATTGAAACACAGCATGTCATTTTACATAACTTTACAATTTGCGTGCATGTCTTTAGTACTCTATGGAAGGCAGCTGTATTTGCAACAATATATAACACTGTTGACATAAAGTATGAAAGGGACAGTATACCCCAAAATGTTCTTTCATTATTTAGATAGAGAATACAATTTTTAAAAAGTTTCCAATTTACTTCTATTATCAAATTTGTTTAGTTCTCATGTTATTCTTTGTTAAAGGGATACCTAGGTAGGTAGCGTGCACATGCCTGAAGCACTCCCTGACAGGAAATAGTGCTGCCATCTAGTGCTCCTGCTAATTTATAACATTGTTGCAAAACTGCTGCCATATAGTGTCTACACCATGAAAATTAATTTTGTACTTTAATGTCTCTAAACACACAGTTATGTTTATGGGTATTACTCTATACTATGTTAACCTCTTAACGACCGACGACGTGCAGGGTACATCCTCCAAGAAAATACAATTAACAACCAAGGATGTACCCTGCACGTCGTCTGACTTGGAAAGTGGTGGAAGCGATCCTGATCGCTTCTAGCCGCTTTCCGGTTATTGCAGTGATGCTTCGATATCGAGGCATCCTGCAATAACCGTTCTTACCCCTCCGATGCAGAGAGAGCCACTCTGTGGCCCTCTCTGCACCCCTCTCTGCACCAGACATCGGGGGGCGGGCGCGTGCATGGGGGCGGGAGCTGGTGGGAACCACTACACTACAGAAAATATTTGTAAGAACAGTGGGAGAGAGGGGGGAGGGAAATAAAAAGGATCTAAGGGATCTGGGAGGGGGTGGGGGGTTGGTCTTTGGGGGGGGAAGCTACACTACAGAAAAAATAAAAATTAAATCTTTCTTTTGTAAACTGGGTGCTGGCAGTCTGCTGCCAGTACCCAAGATGGCTCCTAATAAGTTAGAGGGGAAGGGTTAGAGAGCTGTTTGAGGGGGATCAAGGAGGTTGGGGGCTAAGAGGGTATCCTACACAGCAGCATATGTAAATAAGCTTACAATTTCTCCAACATTGGTGTGTCCGGTCCACAGCGTCATCCATAACTTGTGGGAATATTCTCTTCCCCAACAGGAAATGGCAAAGAGCACAACAAAAGCTGTCCATATAGCCCCTCCCAGGCTCCGCCCCCCCAGTCATTCTCTTTGCCGCTCTGAACAAGTAGCATCTCCACGGAGATGGTGAAGAGTATGTGGTGTTTAGTTGTAGTTTTTTATTCTTCTATCACGAGTTTGTTATTTTAAAATAGTGCTGGTATGTACTATTTACTCTGAAACAGAAAGAGATGAAGAGTTCTGTTTAAAAGAGGAGTATGATTTTAGCAGCAGTAACTAAAATCAATGGCTGTTCCCACGCAGGACTGTTGAGCTGAGAGAACTTCAGTTGGGGGGAACAGTTTGCAGACTTTTCTGCTCAAGGTATGACTAGCCATTTTTCTAACAAGACTGTGTAATGCTGGAAGGCTGTCATTTTTCCCTCATGGGGATCGGTAAGCCATTTTCTTAGACTTAGAAAGAATAAAGGGCTTATTATGGGCTATTAACTGGTGGACACTCTTAAGGGCTAAATCGATTGTTTATTTTCCCCCTTCAAATATATGTGATAATTGTGCCATAGCGTCCAAACATAGTAAGGACAGTACTGTCACAAATAGTAAGGTTGCCCAGGATAATTCCTCAGATGAAGGAAGTAGAGAGAGTTCTACATCATCTCCTTCTGTGTCTATACCAGTTATGCCCGCGCAGGCGACCCCTAGTACTTCTAGCGCGCCAATGCTTGTTACTATGCAACAATTGACGGCAGTAATGGATAACTCCATAGCTAATATTTTATCCAAAATGCCAGCATTTCAGAGAAAGCGTGATTGCTCTGTTTTAAACACTGTAGAGCAGGAGGGCGCTGATGATAATTTTTCTGTCATACCCTCACACCAGTCTGAAGTGGCAGTGAGGGAGGGTTTGTCAGATGGAGAAATTTCTGATACAGGAAGAATTTCTCAGCAGGCAGAACCTGATGTTGTGACATTTAAATTTAAATTAGAGCATCTCCGCGCATTACTTAAGGAGGTGCTATCTACTCTGGATGATTGTGACAGTCTGGTCATCCCAGAAAAATTGTGCAAGATGGACAAGTTCCTAGAGGTCCCGGTGCACCCTGATGCCTTTCCGATACCTAAACGGGTGGCGAACATAGTGAATAAGGAGTGGGAGAAGCCAGGCATACCTTTTGTCCCTCCTCCTATATTTAAGAAATTGTTCCCTATGGTCGACCCCAGGAAGGACTTATGGCAAACAGTCCCTAAGGTCGAGGGGGCGGTTTCTACACTAGCCAAGCGCACGACCATTCCCATTGAGGACAATTGTGCTTTCAAAGATCCTATGGATAAAAAATTGGAGGGTTTGCTTAAAAAGATTTTTGTACAGCAAGGTTTCCTCCTATTTCTGTTTCCAACCTATTTTGTGCATTATTCCTGTCACTACAGCGGCGTGGTTCTGGTTCGAGGAACTGGAAAAGTCGCTCAGTAGGGAGACTCCGTATGAGGAAGTCATGGACAGAATTCACGCACTTAAGTTAGCTAATTCCTTTATTTTAGACGCCGCTTTGCAGTTAGCGAGGTTAGCGGCGAAAAATTCAGGGTTTTCAATTGTGGCGCGCAGAGCGCTCTGGCTAAAGTCTTGGTCGGCGGATGTATCTTCCAAGACAAAATTGCTTAATATCCCTTTCAAAGGTAAGACCCTTTTTGGGCCAGAATTGAAAGAGATTATTTCAGACATCACTGGGGGAAAGGGCCATGCCCTCCCACAAGATAGACCTTTCAAGGCTAAGAATAAGTCCAATTTTCGTTCCTTTCGCAATTTCAGGAACGGACCGGCTTCCAACTCTGCAGCCTCTAGACAAGAGGGTAACGCTTCCCAGACTAAACCAGCTTGGAAACCAATGCAAGGCTGGAACAAGGGTAAACAGGCCAAGAAGCCTGCTGCTGCTACCAAGACAGCATGAAGGAGTAGCCCCCGATCCGGGACCGGATCTAGTAGGGGGCAGACTCTCTCTCTTTGCTCAGGCTTGGGCAAGAGATGTTCAGGATCCCTGGGCACTAGAAATAGTCTCTCAGGGTTATCTTCTAGAATTCAAGGAACTACCCCCAAGGGGAAGGTTCCACATGTCTCACTTATCTTCAAACCAAATAAAGAGACAGGCATTCTTACATTGTGTAGAAGACCTGTTAAAGATGGGAGTGATACACCCAGTTCCAACTGTGGAACAAGGTCAGGGGTTTTACTCAAATCTGTTTGTAGTTCCCAAAAAAGAGGGAATTTTCAGACCAATTCTGGATTTAAAAATTCTAAACAAATTTCTCAGAGTTCCATCGTTCAAAATGGAAACCATTCGAACAATTTTACCTACAATCCAGGAGGGTCAATTTATGACTACCGTGGATTTAAAGGATGCGTATCTACATATTCCTATCCACAAAGATCATCATCAGTTCCTAAGGTTCGACTTTCTGGACAAACATTATCAGTTCGTGGCTCTCCCATTCGGGCTAGCCACTGCTCCAAGAATTTTCACAAAGGTGCTCGGGTCCCTTCTAGCGGTTCTAAGACCAAGGGGTATTGCAGTGGCACCTTATCTGGACGACATTCTAATCCAAGCGTCGTCTCTTTCCAAAGCAAAGGCTCATACAGACATTGTTCTAGCCTTTCTCAGATCTCACGGGTGGAAGGTGAACGTATAAAAGAGTTCACTGTCTCCGTCGACATGAGTTCCCTTTTTGGGAACAATAATAGATTCTTTAGAAATGAAGATCTTCCTGACAGAAGTCAGAAAGTCAAAGCTTCTAAACGCTTGTCAAGTTCTTCACTCTATTCTGCAGCCTTCCATAGCTCAGTGCATGGAAGTAGTAGGGTTGATGGTTGCAGCAATGGACATAGTTCCTTTTGCTCAAATTCATCTAAGACCATTACAACTGTGCATGCTCAAGCAGTGGAATGGGGACTATACAGACTTGTCTCCAAAGATTCAAGTAGACCAGATGACCAGAGACTCACTCCGTTGGTGGTTGTCCCAGGATCACCTGTCTCAGGGAATGAGTTTCCGCAGACCAGAGTGGGTCATTGTCACGACCGACGCCAGTATATTAGGCTGGGGCGCGGTCTGGGATTCCCTGAAAGCTCAGGGTTTATGGTCTCGGGAAGAGTCTCTTCTCCCGATCAACATCCTGGAACTGAGAGCAATATTCAATGCTCTCCGGGCTTGGCCTCAACTAGCGAAGGCCGGATTCATAAGATTCCAGTCAGACAACATGACGACTGTAGCTTACATCAACCATCAGGGTGGAACAAGGAGTTCCTTGGCGACGAGAGAGGTATCCAAAATCATCAAATGGGCGGAGGATCACTCCTGCCACCTATCTGCAATCCACATCCCAGGAGTAGACAACTGGGAGGCGGATTATCTGAGTCGTCAGACTTTTCATCCGGGGGAGTGAGAACTCCACCCGGAGGTGTTTGCCCAGTTGACTCAATTATGGGGCATTCCAGACATGGATCTGATGGCGTCTCGTCAGAACTTCAAGGTTCCTTGCTACGGGTCCAGATCCAGGGATCCCAAGGCGACTCTAGTGGATGCATTAGTGGCGCCTTGGTCGTTCAACCTAGCTTATGCGTTTCCACCGTTCCCTCTCCTTCCCAGGCTTGTAGCCAGGATCAAACAGAAGAAGGCCTCGGTAATTCTGATAGCTCCTGCGTGGCCGTGCAGGACTTGGTATGCAGACCTGGTGAATATGACATTGGCTCCACCATGGAAGCTGCCTTTGAGACAGGATCTTCTAGTACAAGGTCCATTCGAACATCCAAATCTAGTTTCTCTGCAGCTGACTGCTTGGAAATTGAACGTTTGATTTTATCCAAGCGTGGGTTTTCAAATTCAGTGATAAATACTCTGGTCCAAGCCAGAAAACCTGTGACTAGAAAGATTTACCATAAAATATGGAAAATATATATCTGTTGCTATGAATCCAAGGGATTCTCCTGGAGTAAGATTAAAATTCCTAAAATCCTCTCCTTTCTCCAAGAAGGTTTGGATAAGGGATTGTCAGCGAGTTCTCTAAAAGGACAGATTTCTGCTTTATCTGTCTTGTTACACAAACGACTGGCAGCTGTGCCAGATGTACAAGCTTTTGTACAGGCTTTGGTCAGAATCAAGCCTGTTTACAGACCCTTGACTCCTCCCTGGAGTCTAAATTTAGTTCTTTCAGTTCTTCAAGGGGTTCCGTTTGAACCCTTACATTCCATAGATATCAAGTTACTATCTTGGAAAGTTCTGTTTTTGGTTGCTATTTCTTCTGCTAGAAGAGTTTCTGAATTATCTGCTTTGCAGTGTGATCCACCCTATCTGGTGTTCCATTCAGATAAGGTTGTTTTGCGTACCAAGCCTGGTTTTCTTCCAAAAGTTGTTTCCAACAAGAATATTAACCAGGAAATAGTTGTTCCTTCTTTGTGTCCGAATCCAGTTTCAAAGAAGGAACGTTTGTTACACAATTTAGATGTAGTCCGTGCTTTAAAGTTCTATTTAGAAGCAACAAAGGATTTCAGACAAACTTCTTCTTTGTTTGTCGTTTATTCTGGTAAGAGGAAAGGACAAAAAGCTACTGCTACCTCTCTTTCTTTCTGGCTGAAAAGCATCATCCGATTGGCTTATGAGACTGCTGGACGGCAGCCTCCTGAACGAATCACAGCTCACTCTACTAGGACTGTGGCTTCCACATGGGCCTTCAAGAACGAGGCTTCTGTTGATCAGATATGTAAGGCAGCGACTTGGTCTTCTCTGCACACTTTTGCCAAATTCTACAAATTTGATACTTATGCTTCTTCGGAGGCTATTTTTGGGAGAAAGGTTTTGCAAGCCGTGGTGCCTTCTGTTTAGGTAACCTGATTGGCTCCCTCCCTTCATCCGTGTCCTAAAGCTTTGGTATTGGTTCCCACAAGTTATGGATGACGCCGTGGACCGGACACACCAATGTTGGAGAAAACAGAATTTATGCTTGCCTGATAAATTACTTCCTCCAACGGTGTGTCCGGTCCACGGCCCGCCCTGGTTTTTTAATCAGGTTTGAAAAATGTATTTCTCTATACACTACAGTCACCACGGCACCCTATAGTTTCTCCTTTTTTTCTCCTAACCGTCGGTCGAATGAATGGGGGGGCGGAGCCTGGGAGGGGCTATATGGACAGCTTTTGCTGTGCTCTTTGCCATTTCCTGTTGGGGAAGAGAATATTCCCACAAGTTATGGATGATGCCGTGGACCGGACACACCGTTGGAGAAAGTAATTTATCAGGTAAGCATAAATTCTGTTTTTAAAACAAAATTAAAAGATTAACTTTCTGCCAGTACTTAAGATGGCGGGGACAATTGTGGAGTGGGGGAGGGAAGAGAGCTGTTTGGGAGGGATCAGGGGGTGGGATGTGTCAGGTGGGAGGCTGATCTCTACACTAAAGCTAAAATTAACCCTGCAAGCTCCCTACAAGTTTCCTAATTAACCTCTTCACTGCTAGCCATAATACACGTGTGATGCACAGCAGCATTTAGCGGCCTTCTAATTACCAAAAAGCAATGCCATAGCCATATATATATGCTATTTTTTAACAAAGGGGATCCCAGAGAAGCATTTACAACCATTTGTGCCATAATTGCACAAGTTGTTTGTAAATAATTTCAGTGAGAAACCTAAAGTTTGTGAAAAAGGGATAAAAAAAGATTATTTGATCGCATTTGGCGGTGAAATGGTGGCATGAAATATATCAAAATGGGCCTAGATCAATACTTTGGGATGTCTACTAAAAAAAAATATATACATGTCAAGGGATATTCAGGGATTCCTGAAAGATATCAGTGTTCCAATGTAACTAGCGCTAATTTTGAAAAATTCGGTTTGGAAATAGCAAAGTGCAACTTGTATTTATTGCCTTAAAAAAGCAAAGAACATGTAAACAATGGGTATTTCTAAACTCAGGACAAAATTTAGAAACTATTTAGCATGGGTGTTTTCTGGTGGTTGTAGATGTGTAACAGATTATGGGGGTCAAAGTTAGAAAAAGAGTTTCTGTTTCCATTTTTTCCTCATATTTTATATATATTTTTTTATAGTAAATTATAGTAATTATATATGATATGATGAAAATATTGGTATCTTTAGAAAGTCCATTTAATGGCGAAAAAAACGGTATATAATATGTGTGGGTACAGTAAATGAGTAAGAGGAAAATTACAGCTAAGCACAAACACCGCAAAAATATAAAAATAGCCTTGGTCCCAAACGGACAGAAAATGGAAAAGTGCTGTGGTTATTAAGGGGTTAAAGTGAATGTAGGTGATAAAGTGCCCAGTTTTTAAAAGGGGCACTTTAATTCATCAAAATTTACATTTCACTCGTGTTGTGAAAATACTTACCTTTTAATCTTGATAGCCGCTCCGGCGATTCTCCGGTCGTCGCAAGCCTCTTCATACGTCAGAAATGACGGATCGGTCATCCTCCAATCACTGCTTCCCCCCGGGGGAATCGGTGTCTGATTCAACCCCGTGATTGGATGAAGCTGGATTCCTCCTTTTAGACCCAGGAAGAGGCTTTGCGACGGGCGGGGGAAGCGATGCAGCGGCTGTCAAGATTAAAAGGTAAGTGTTTTCACAACACGAGTGAAATGTACATTTCGATGCATTGAAGTGTCCCTGTTTTTAATTAGATTTTTAAAACGGGCACTTTATGATCTAAATTTACATTAACTTTATATATTTAGTCACCCTATTTTAAGCATTAAAGTGTTTTTAATTATTACTGTAGTGTGTTGTACCCTTTCTAGTAATTAGTTGCAATTTTTTTTTATTATTTGTACGCGTTTAATTTAATACCGTTTTAAATACAAAGTTTTCTCTCCTCATTCTGCAGCCAGAAGCAATCACCAGTATACTTGAAATTATCCCAGATTTTCCTGAAAAAGAAACTGCTTATTCCTACTTAATGAAATGTTACGGTAATCTAATTACTTCTTAAAATACCTTTTCAATTGCTTTCTGATTAACCGTTAACATTCTGTTTTTCTTTCTTAATCAACTAAGCTAGTGATTTTGTTTTGCTTCATTTTTTTTATTAGTATTTTTATTGTAGATGGCTGTTAAATAAAAGATCTTCTAAATTATTAACTATTAGCTTTTGCAAATGTGCTTAGAGAAATGACTGTGTTTAATATTACAGTACCAATGTATATTTTATGCACCATTCCAACACCAAATATATTCGCTTGTAGGAATTAGAGTGCATTGATTCTGTGATAGCACCAAAAACCATGCCTACACAATGAGGTCAGCAGGCTTGAGTATGCCAGACAGGTTACACCTTGTTAAACGAGTACGGAGAGGGAAATATGTTCAGTTTGTAATGAAAGCAGGAAATAAATACTGTAAAAGTGCAACCCACTAGAGCAACCACAAAATACAAATATTAAGAGGTCATGAAATCATTGTTATAGTTACAGATTAATTTAGTATTTGAAATGCTCTGTGTAAATCTAGTTTTCACACAAGAAAAATCTGTATTAAATGAAAGTCATATCCCTTTTAATATATTTATCTGCCATTGTCTTCTAGTGTAACAATCTGAGAACATCCCAGTAAACTCAAGGGTAACGTGTGATTTCTGTTCCTGATCTGAGCAAAATATTAAAATATTTAAATTTTTTTTTAAATGTAATATCTTATTAAGTTACATTGCCCCTTTAAATATTTTTTGTGACAGTATCAGAGTGGTTTACAAATTTAAATATATTAAATGGAATGGCTAAAAAGTTAAGTTTTAATAATTCTTTGAAATGGAAGTTTAGATTTAATTTTTTTAGGGAAAACACTTTTTATTCTAAACATAGGGAAGTCAAGTCACAGTTTTAAACCTGAGTTTGACAGCCAGTAGAGATATTAAAGGGACAGTCTACAATTTTATTGTTTTAAAAGATAGATAATAACACAGTTATATTAATATATTTTTTACCTCTGTGTGATTACCTTGCATCTAAGCATCTTCAGCCAGCCCCCTGATCACATGACATTTTATTTATTATTTATTGACTTGCATTTAGTACTGTGCTGTGCTAACTCTTAAAGGGACAGTATACACTAATTTTCATATAACTGCATGTAATAGACACTACTATAAAGAATAATATGCACAGATACTTAATATAAAAATCCAGTATAAAACGGTTTAAAAACTTACTTAGAAGCTCCCAATTTAGCTCTGTTAAAAAGGTATTGAGAAAACCCACTTTAAGTGGAAATAAGACACTACCCCTCTCCCCCTTCCTCTGCATATGAAAAGACTCTCTACACAAACAGGAGCAAGCTGCAGTAGGTATATGTCTGTATTCGCTTAAAACTTTGGGGCTTGGTTAGGAGTCTGAAAATCAGAGCAATGTTATTTAAAAATAAGCAACAACAAAAAAACCTGTATGGGCTATATAAATGGATCATCTACAAAACATTTATGCAAAGAAAAATAGAGTGTATAATGTCCCTTTAAATAACTCCCCAGGCGTGAACACATTGTTATCTATATGGCCCACATGAACTATCAGTCTCCTTTTGGGAAAAGCAAATACAAAAGCATGTGATTAAGAGGCTGTCAAGAGAGTCTTTGAAACAGGCAGAAATGTAGAGGTTTAAATGTTATAAAGTATATTAATATAACAATGTTGGTTGTGCAAAACTGTGGAATGGGTAGTAAAGACGTTATCTATCTTTTTAAACAATAACAATTTCTCTTGTAAAGTGTATCCAGTCCACGGGTTCATCCATTACTTGTGGGATATTCTCCTTCCCAACAGGAAGTTGCAAGAGGACACCCACAGCAGAGCTGTCTATATAGCTCCTCCCCTAACTGCCACCCCCAGTCATTCTCTTGCAACTCTCGACAAGAAAGGAAGTATCAAGAGATATGTGGTGACTTAGTGTAGTTTTACCTTCAATCAAGAGTTTGTTATTTTTAAACGGTACCGGCGTTGTACTGTTTTTCTCTCAGGCAGAAATTAGAAGAAGAATTCTGCCTGGAGATTTGATGATCTTAGCGGTTTGTAACTAAGGTCCATTGCTGTTCTCACACATAACTGATGAATATGGGAAAACTTCAGTTGGGGGAACGGCCTGCAGATTACCTGCTTTGAGGTATGTTCAGTATTTTTATTTCTAGAGAGAGGAATAAGTTCTAGAAAATGCTGACAGAGCCTTGTGTATTTGAGGTAAGCCTGATGCAGTGATTTAACAGCGACTGGGATCATGCTTACATAACAGGGTAATACTCATGTTAATATTCATATTGCTTAGGGACAAAACGTTTACATGATTTCATAAATAGGACGTTTTTTCTCTGAGGGAGATAAGTCTTTATTTGGGGCCTAGTTTCCACATGGCTAGTCAGATACTCCCAGGAGTATTTTCTTAAGGCCCCTCTGACATCCAGTACATGGTGGGAGGGGCCTATTTTAGCACTCTAACTGTGCAGTTTTAATACAGACTGAGACATCCAGCTTCCCTAGAAGAGTCCTCTGGCATCTGAGAACCATTTTGAAGGGGTAATTTCTGCACAAAATCGTATTTAAGGGCAGGTAGGAGCCTCAGCAGAGCTGTGGCATGGTGCTCAATTGGTTTTTAACGTTTTTTAACGTTTTTCAATCTGGTTTGGGGCCTAAGGGGTTAATCATCCATTTGCAAGTGGGTGCAATGTAGCTTTAGTCCCTTACACATACTGTAAAAATTTCAAAGATTTTAATGTATTTTTTCACTGTTTTGCAGTTTAAGTGCTAAGTTTTTCTCTTAAAGGCACAGTAACGTTTTTGTTTAATTGCTGTTTCACCTTTATTAAAGTGTTTTCCAAGCTTGCTTGTCTCATTACTAGTCTGTTAAACATGTCTGACATAGAGGAAACTCCTTGTTCAATATGTTTGGAAGCCATTGTGGAACCCCCTCTTAGAATGTGTACCAAATGTACTGAAATTTCTATAAACTATAAAGACCATATTATGGCGCTTAAAGATTTATCTCCAGGGGATTCTCTGACTAAAAAGAGGGAGATTATGCCATCTAACTCTCCCCATGTGTCAGAACCTATAACTCCCGCTCAAGTGACGCCAAGTACATCTAGCGCGTCTAAATCTTTTACCTTACAGGACATGGCGGCAGTTATGAATGCTACCCTCACAGAGGTATTCTCCAAACTGCCAGGGCTACAAGGAAAGTGAGACAGCTCTGGGGCTAGAATTAATACAGAGCTTTCTGACGCTTTATTGCCTGTGTCCGATATACCCACACAATGCTCAGAAGCCGAGGCAGGTGAGCTTCTATCTGTGGGTGACATTTCAGACTCAGGGAAGGCGTTACTTCAGTCTGATTCTGAGATGACATCGTTTAAATTTAAGCTTGAACACCTCCGCTTATTGCTTAGGGAGGTTTTAGCGACTTTGGATGACTGTGACCCCATTGTGGTTCCAGAGAAATTGTGTAAAATGGACAAATACTTTGCAGTACCTGTTTACACCGATGTTTTTCCAGTCCCTAAGAGGTTTTCGGAAATTATTACGAAGGAATGGGATAGACCAGGTGTGCCGTCCTTTCCCCCTCCTGCTTTTAAAAAGATATTTCCCATAGATGCCACCATATGAGACTTGTGGCAGACGGTTCCTAAGGTGGAGGGAGCAGTCTCCACCCTAGCTAAGCGTACAACTATCCCCGTCGAGGACAGTTGTGCTTTCCTAGATCCTATGGATAAAAAAATTGGAGGGTCTCCTTAAGAAAAATTTTATACATCAAGGTTTTATTCTCCAGCCTCTTGCATGCATTGCCCCAGTTACTGCTGCAGCGGCTTTTTGGTTTGAGTCTCTTGAAGAGGTTCTACAGGTGGAGACCCCGTTAGACGATATTCTAGACAGGATTAAAGCTCTTAAGTTAGCTAACTCCTTTATTTCTGACGCCATTTGTCATTTAGCCAAGCTAACGGCTAAGAATTCAGGTTTTGCCATTTTGGCGCGTAGGGCGCTATGGCTTAAGTCCTGGTCAGCAGACGTTACTTCAAAATCTAAGCTTCTTAACATCCCCTTCAATGGACAGACCCTATTCGGGCCCGGTCTGAAGGATATCATTTCTGATATTACTGGAGTAAAAGGTCACGCCCTTCCTCAGGATAGGTCCAATAAGTTAAGGACCAAACAGAATAATTTTCGTTCCTTTCGAAACTTCAAGAGTGGCGCAGCTTCAGTTTCCTCTAATACAAAACAAGAGGGAAATTTCGCCCAGTCTGGAGATCTAACCAGGCTTGGAATAAGGGGAAGCAGGCCAAGAAACCTGCGGCTGCCTCTAAGACAGCATGAAGGAGTAGCCCCCGATCCGAGACCGGATCTAGTGGGGGGGCAAATTCTCTCTTCACCCAGGCTTGGGCAAGAGACGTCCAGGATCCCTGGGCATTAGAGATTGTTTCCCAGGGATATCTTCTGGACTTCAAAGCTTCATCTCCAAAGGGGAGATTTCATCTCTCACAATTATCTGTAAACCAGATAAAGAGAGAGGCATTCTTACGTTGTGTTCAAGACCTGTTGGTTATGGGAGTGATCCACCCAGTTCCAAGGGAGGAACAGGGGCAGGGCTTCTATTCAAATCTGTTTATAGTTCACAAAAAAGAGGGAACTTTCAGACCAATCTTGGATCTTCAAGATGGAGACTATCCGAACCATCCTCCCTATGATCCAGGAGGGTCAATATATGACTACCGTGGACTTAAAGGATGCTTATCTCCACATTCCTATTCACAGAGATCATCATCAGTTCCTCAGGTTCGCCTTCTTAGACGGGCATTACCAGTTTGTGGCTCTTCCCTTCGGGTTAGCCACGGCACCAAGAATCTTTACGAAGGTTCTAGGGTCCCTACTGGCGGTTCTAAGGCCACGGGGCATAGCAGTGGCTCCTTACCTAGACGACATTCTGATACAGGTGTCGACTTTTCAAATCGCCAAGTCCCATACGGACATTGTTCTGGCTTTTCTGAGGTCTCACGGGTGGAAGGTGAACGAAGAAAAAAGTTCTCTCTCCCCTCTCACAAGAGTTTCCTTCCTAGGAACACTGATAGATTCAGTAGAAATGAAAATTTTTCTGACAGAGGTCAGGTTATCAAAGCTTCTAACTTCCTGCCTTGCTCTTCATTCCACTTCTCGGCCGTCAGTGGCTCAGTGTATGGAAGTAATCGG
This sequence comes from Bombina bombina, assembly GCF_027579735.1. Lineage (NCBI taxonomy): Eukaryota > Metazoa > Chordata > Amphibia > Anura > Bombinatoridae > Bombina > Bombina bombina. Next base: position 1,091,143,076 of record NC_069502.1, read on the forward strand.
CCTAATGGTAGCGGCAATGGACATAGTTCCGTTTGCCCGCCTACATCTCAGACCACTGCAACTTTGCATGCTCATTCAGTGGAATGGGGATTACACAGATGTCCTCTCTGCTAAATATTGATCAAGAGACCAGGGATTCTCTTCTCTGGTGGTTCTCTCGGGTCCATCTGTCCAGGGGAATGAGTTTCCGCAGGCCAGATTGGACTATAGTCACAACAGATGCCAGCCTTCTGGGCTGGGTTGCAGTCTGGAACTCCCTGAAGGCTCAGGGTTCGTGGACTCAGGAGGAAGCCCTCCTTCCGATAAACATTCTGGAACTGAGAGCGATATTCAATGCTCTTCAGGCTTGGCCTCAACTAGTTGCGGTCAGGTTCATCAGATATCAGTCGGACAATATCACGACTGTAGCCTATATCAACCATTGGGGGGGACAAGAACCCCCCTGGCAATGTTGGAGGTTTCAAAGATAATTCTACTCCAAGGCCCATTCAAACATCCAAATCTAATTTCTCTGCCGCTGACTGCTTGGAGATTAAACGCTTGATTTTATCAAAACGTGGTTTCTCCGAGTTGGTCATTGATACCTTAATTCAGGCTCGAAAGCCTGTCACCAGGAAAATCTATCATAAGATATGGTGTAAATATCTTCATTGGTGTGAATCCAAGGGTTACTCATGGAGTAAAGTCAGGATTCATAGGATATTATCCTTTCTCCAAGAGGGATTGGAGAAGGGATTGTCAGCTAGTTCCTTAAAGGGACAGATTTCTGCTCTGTCTATTCTTCTGCACAAGCGTCTGGCAGATGTTCCAGACGTTCAGGCGTTTTGTCAGGCTTTAGTTAGAATCAAGTCTGTGTTTAAACCTGTTGCTCCGCCATGGAGTTTAAATTTAGTTCTTAAAGTTCTTCAAGGGGTTCCGTTTGAACCTCTGCATTCCATAGATATCAAGCTTTTATCTTGGAAAGTTCTGTTTTTGGTAGCTATCTCTTCGGCTCGAAGAGTTTCAGAGTTATCTGCCTTACAGTGTGATTCCCCTTATCTGATATTCCATACAGATAAGGTAGTGTTGCTTACCAAACCTGGATTTCTTCCTAAGGTGGTATCTAATAAGAATATCAATCAGGAGATTGTAGTTCCGTCAATGTGTCCTAATTCTTCTTCAAAGAAGGAACGTCTATTACACAATCTTGACGTGGTTCGTGCTTTAAAGTTTTATTTACAAGCTACTAAGGATTTTCGTCAAACATCTGCATTGTTTGTTGTCTACTATGGACAGAGGAGAGGCCAAAAGGCTTCGGCATCTTCTCTTTCTTTTTGGCTGAGAAGTATAATCCGTTTAGCTTATGAGACTGCTGGCCAGCAGCCTCCTGAAAGAATTACAGCTCATTCCACTAGAGCGGTAGCTTCCACATGGGCTTTTAAAAATGAGGCCTCTGTTGACAGATTTGTAAGGCGGCGACTTGGTCTTCGCTTCATACTTTTTCTAAATTCTACAAATTTTATACTTTTGCTTCCTCAGAGGCTATTTTTGGGAGAAAGGTCTTGCAGGCAGTGGTGCCTTCCGTTTAAGTTCCTGCCTTTTCCCTCCCTTCATCCGTGTCCTAAAGCTTTGGTATTAGTATCCCACAAGTAATGGATGAACCCGTGGACTGGATACACCTTAAAAGAGAAAACAAAATTTATGCTTACCTGATAAATTTCTTTCTCTTGTGGTGTATCCAGTCCACGGCCCGTCCTGTCACTTTAAGGCAGGTGTTTTTTATTATTAAACTACAGTCACCACTGCACCCTATAGTTTCTCCTTTTTCTTGCTTGTCTTCGGTCGAATGACTGGGGGTAGCAGTTAGGGGAGGAGCTATATAGACAGCTCTGCTGTGGGTGTCCTCTTGCAACTTCCTGTTGGGAAGGAGAATATCCCACAAGTAATGGATGAACCCGTGGACTGGATACACCACAAGAGAAAGAAATGTATCAGGTAAGCATAAATTTTGTTTTTTGTGTAGACTGTCCCTTTAAATAATCAATTGTTACTCCTAATTGGTTAAATCAGTACTTGTAAAAGCACCAATGTGCTACAACACATGCAAGTATTGCATGAGAAAGAAAAAACTATATTTACCCGGGATACGTTCATAACTATTAAGCAAAAAGGTGGGAGGTTTTTTCGTTTGTTTTTTAAATAAAATACCTCCCACACATCTTTAAATTATTATAACTCAAAAGCTATTTATAATGGTGCATTGCGTAACAGATGTGTATGATTTCTATATATCAGTAGTTAATGAGATCTGTATCAGTTTACCAGCCTCTTCTTTTTATTTAATTTGACTGGTTTTTTGTTAGGGATGCCTTAAAGGGATAGGAACATCAAAATTAAACTTGCCTGTCTTTTAAAATCATTTTTATTTTCAAATGTGCTTTGTTCTCTTGGTTTTCCATTGTTGAAAATGAATATGCACATATCTTACACTAGTGGGAACTTGCTGGTGATTTGTGCCTGCACACACTTGTCTCTTGTGATTGGCTAACTAGAGGTGTTCAGCTAGCTGCCAGTAGTGCAATTCAAATTTGATAATAAAAGTACATTTGAAAGTTGTTAAATTGTATGTTCTATCTGAACTATGAAAGAAAAAATGGTGTTTCCTGTCCCTTTAATATCACATTGTGTGGCCTTTACAGTTACTTATATGACCAGTGTTTAACATAAATGAGTACTTAAAGGGACACATCAAACATTATGCATGCAGTTATTTTAATTTAAATTAGCTTCTGTTACAGTTTAATTTTTACATATGAAATTGTTGATCTGAAGTTTACAAAACAGGATTTAGAAAGAAAAGCTGTTTCGTAATCACTACCAAATATTGTATGGGAGTGGGGGGGGGATAGATTTGGGAAGATATCACAAACTTGTTTTGTTGTTGTTGTTTTTTGTTTAACGTTTAAAATGACACTCAAGTCAAAATTAAACTTTCATTGCAATTTCTTTCATGTAATTGGCAAGAGTTCATGAGCTAGTGACATATGGGATATACAATCCTACCAGGAGGGGCAAAGTTTCCCAAACCTCAAAATGCCTATAAATACACCCCTAACCACACCCACAATTCAGTTTTACAAACTTTGCCTCCTATGGAGGTGGTGAAGTAAGTTTGTGCTAAGATTTCTACGTTGATATGCGCTTCTCAGCATTGTTGAAGCCCGATTCCTCTCAGAGTACAGTGAATGTCAGAGGGACGTGAAGGGAGTATCACTTATTTGAATACAATGATTTCCCTAACCATAGGTTCTCTGTTATCGGTCGTAGAGATTCATCTCCTACCTCCCTTTTCAGATCGACGATATACTCTCAATTTACCATTACCTCTACTAATAACTGTTTTAGTACTGGTTTGGCTATCTGCTATATGTGGATGGGTGTCTTTTGGTAAGTATGTTTTTTATTACTTAAGACACCTCAGCTATGGTTTGGCACTTTATGCATTTATATAAAATTCTAAATATATGTATTGTACTTATATTTGTCATGAATCAGATTTATGTATTTCCTTCAGCAGACTGTCAGTTTCATATTTGGGGAATTTAAACATTTTAAGAAATGTATTTCTTACCTGGGGTTTAGTCTTTTTTTTTTTCAATTGACTACTTCTTGCTATTGCGGGTATTAGGCCCACGGGTGCGTCAAATGCTAATCTTTATTGCGTCATTTTATGGGCGCGAAAAGACGTTTATGACGCAACTTCGTCATTTCCGGCATCATACGTGACGCTGAGACCTTTCACACGGCGGTGTCATTAGTGACGCAAGTGTGTCATTTCCAGTTATTTTTGGCACCAAAAAAGTTTACGTTACGTTGTGCGTCATTCTTGGTGCCAATTTTTTTTCTTTATTTCAATACCCCTTGTTTGTTTGCCTCTTGCTTTTTGCTATTAGAGGCCTATGCTATTGCATTTTTTCCCATTCCTGAAACTGTCATATAAGGAAATAGATAATTTTGCTTTATATGTTGTTTTTTCTCTTACATTGTGCAAGATGTCCCAATCTGATCCTGCCTCAGAAGTTTCTGTTGGAACATTGCTGCCTGACATCGGTTCTACCAAAGCTAAGTGCATTTGTTGTAAAATTGTAGAAATTATTCCACCGAATGTCATTTGTAATAGTTGTCATGATAAACTTTTACATGCAGATAGTGTTTCCATCAGTAATAGTACATTGCCAGTTGCAGTTCCTTCAACTTCTAATGTGCATGATATACCTGTAAATTTTAAAGAATTTGTTTCTGATTCTATTATGAAGGCTTTGTCTGCATTTCCACCTTTTAATAAACGTAAAAGGTCTTTTAAAACTTCTCATTTAGCTGATGAAATTTCAAATGACCAACAACATAATAATTTATCCTCTTCTGATGAGGATCTATCTGATTCAGAAGATCCTTCCTCAGACATTGACACTGATAAATCTACTTATTTATTTAAAATAGAGTATATGCGTTCTTTATTAAAAGAAGTGTTAATTACTTTGGATATTGAGGTAACCAGTCCTATTGACATTCAGTCTAATAAACGTTTAAATGTTGTTTTTAAACCTCCTGTGGTTTCTCCAGGGGTTTTTCCCATTCCTCAGGCTATTTCTGATATGATTTCTAGGGAATGGAATAAGCCAGGTACTTCTTTTATTCCTTCTTTAAGGTTTAAAAAATTGTATCCTTTACCAGCAAAATCTATAGAGTTTTGGGGAAAAAAATCCCCAAAGTTGATGGGGCTATTTCTACTCTTGCTAAACGTACCACTATTCCTATGGAAGATAGTACTTCCTTTAAGGATCCTTTAGATAGGAAGCTTGAATCTTATCTAAGGAAGGCCTATTTATATTCAGGTCATCTTCTCAGACCTGCTATTTCTTTGGCTGATGTTGCGGCTGCATCAACTTTCTGGTTGGAAAATTTAGCGCAACATGAATTGGATTCTGACATATCTATCGTTGTTCGCTTACTGCAACATGCTAATCATTTTATTTGTGATGCCACTTTTGATATTATCAAAATTGATGTTAGATCCATGTCTTTAGCTGTATTAGCTAGAAGAGCTTTGTGGCTTAAGTCTTGGAATGCTGATATGACATCTAAATCTAGATTACTATCTCTTTCTTTCCAAGGTAATAATTTATTTGGTTCTCAGTTGGATTCTATTATTTCAACTAAGGGTAAATCTAAGGCTTCTAACCGTTTTCGTTCCTTTCGTCAGAATAAGGAACAAAAACTCAATCCTCCCCCCAAGGAATCTGCTTCCAATTGGAAGCCTTCCTCAACTTGGAATAAATCCAAGCCATTTAGGAAACCAAAGTCAGCCCCTAAGTCCGCATGAAGGTGCGACCCTCATTCCAACTCAGCTGGTAGGGGGCAGATTAAGGTTTTTCAAGGATTTTTGGATAAAATCTGTCCAAAATCATTGGATTCAGAGCATTGTCTCTCAGGGGTATCGAATAGGATTCAAAGTAAGACCTCCTGTGAGAAGATTTTTTTCTCTCGCGCATCCCTGTAAATCCAATAAAAGCTCAGGCTTTTCTGAAGTGTGTTTCAGACCTGGAGTCTTCAGGGGTAATCATGCCAGTTTTTCCTCAGGAACAAGGTTTGGGGTTTTATTCAAACCTATTCATTGTACCAAAGAAAGAAAATTTATTCAGACCAGTTCTGGATCTGAAAATTTTTGAATCGTTATGTAAGAGTACCAACTTTCAAGATGGTGACTATAAGGACTATTCTGCCTTTTGTTCAGCAAGGACATTATATGTCCACAATAGACTTGCAGGATGCATACCTTCATATTCCGATTCATCCAGAACACTATCAGTTTCTGAGATTCTCTTTTCTAGACAAGCATTACCAATTTGTTGCTCTTCCATTTGGCCTAGCAACAGCTCCAAGAATCTTTTCAAAGGTTCTGGGTGCCCTACTATCTGTAATCAGAGAACAGGGTATTGCAGTGTTTCCTTATTTGGACGATATCTTGGTACTAGCTCAGTCTTTACATACTGCAGAATCTCACACGAATCAACTAGTGTTGTTTCTTCGGAAACATGGTTGGAGGATCAATTTACCAAAACTTTTCTTGATTCCTCAGGCAAGGGTTACCTTTTTAGGCTTCCAGATAGATTCAGTGTCCATGACTCTGCTGGTTGCAGCATGCCGGCACCTTCAGTCTCAGTCATTCCCTTCAGTGGCTATGTGCATGGAAGTTTTAGGTCTCATGACTGCAGCATCGGACGCGATCCCCTTTGCTCGTTTTCACATGAGACCTCTACAGCTTTGCATGCTGAATCAATGGTGCAGGGATTATACAAAGATATCACAATTAATATCCTTGATTCCCATTGTACGACACTCTCTGACATGGTGGATAGATCACCATTGTTTGGTTCAAGGGGCTTCTTTTGTTTGGCCAACCTGGACTGTGATCTCAACAGATGCGAGTCTTTCAGGTTGGGGAGCTGTTTGGGGATCTCTGACAGCACAAGAGGCGAGATTACCAATAAATATTTTAGAAGTCCGTGCAATTCTCAGGGCTCTTCAGTTTTGGCCTCTGCTAAAGAGAGAACCGTTCATTTGTTTTCAGACAGACAATATCACAACTGTGGCTTATGTCAATCATCAGGGTGGGACTCAGTCCCCAAGCTATGAAAGAAGTATCTCGGATACTTGGTTGGGCGGAATCCAGCTCCTGTCTAATCTCTGCTGTGCATATCCCAGGTGTAGACAATTGGGAGGCGGATTATCTCAGCCGCCAGACTTTACATCCAGGGGAGTGGTCTCTCCATCCAGATGTGTTTTCTCAGATTGTTCGGATGTGGGGTCTTCTAGAGATAGATCTCATGGCCTCTCATCTAAACAAGAAACTTCCCAGATACCTGTCCAGGTCCAGGGATGTTCAGGCGGAAGCAGTGGATGCACTGACACTTCCTTGGTGTTATCATCCTGCTTACATCTTCCCGCCTCTAGTTCTCCTTCCAAGAGTGATCTCCAAAATCATCATGGAACAGTCTTTTGTGTTGCTTGTGGCTCCAGCATGGCCACACAGGTTTTGGTATGCGGATCTGGTTCAGATGTCCAGTTGCCCGCCTTGGCCACTTCCGTTACGGCCGGACCTACTATCTCAAGGTCCGTTTTTCCATCAGGATCTCAAATCATTAAATTTGAAGGTATGGAAATTGAACACTTAGTTCTAAGTCATAGAGGTTTCTCTGACTCAGTGATTAATACTATGTTACAAGCTCTTTACAAGATTTATTATAGAGTTTGGAAGACTTACATTTCATGGTGTTCTTCTCATAAATTCTCCTGGCATTCTTTTAGAATTCCTAGAATTTTACAGTTCCTTCAGGATGGTTTGGATAAGGGTTTGTCTGCAAGTTCCTTGAAAGGTCAAATCTCCGCTCTTTCTGTTTTATTTCACAGAAAGATTGCTATACTTCCTGATATTCACTGTTTTGTACAGGCTTTAGTTCGTATTAAGCCTGTCATTAAATCAATTTCTCCTCCTTGGAGTCTTAATTTGGTTCTGAAGGCTTTACAGGCTCCTCCATTTCAGCCTATGCATTCTTTGGACATTAACCTACTTTCTTGGAAAGTGTTGTTCCTTTTGGCTATCTCTTCTGCTAGAAGAGTTTCTGAGCTATCTGCTCTTTCTTGTGAGTCTCCTTTTCTGATTTTTCATCAGGATAAGGCAGTTTTGCGGACTTCTTTTCAATTTTTACCTAAGGTTGTGAATTCTAACAACATTAATAGAGAAATTGTTGTCCCTTCCTTGTGTCCAAATCCTAAGAATTATTTGGAAAGATCCTTACATTCTTTGGATGTGGTAAGAGCTTTGAAATATTATGTGGAAGCTACTAAAGATTTCAGGAAGACTTCCAGTCTATTTGTTTTATGTTCTGGTCTTAGGAAAGGTCAGAAGTCTTCTGCTATTTCCTTGTCTTCTTGGCTGAAACTTTTGATTCATCAAGCTTATTTGGAGTCGGGTCAGGCCCCGCCTCAGAGAATTACAGCTCATTCTTCTAGATCAGTCTCCACTTTGTGGGCTTTTAAGAATGAAGCTTCAGTTGATCAGATTTGCAAAGCGGCGACTTGGTCCTCTTTACATAAATTTACTAAATTCTACCGTTTTGATGTATTTGCTTCTTCGGATGCAGTTTTTGGTAGAAAAGTTATTCAGGCAGCTGTTTCAGTATGATTCTTCTGCTTTTTGTTTTAAGTTTTTTTCTTTCAAAAATGAAATAAACTTATTTTTTGGGTTGTGGATTAATTTTTTCAGCGGAATATGGCTGTTTTTATTTTTATTCCCTCCCTCTCTAGTGACTCTTGAGTGGAAGACTCCACATCTTGGGTATTGATATCCCATATGTCACTAGCTCATGGACTCTTGCCAATTACATGAAAGAAAACATCATTTATGTAAGAACTTACCTTATAAATTCATTTCTTTCATATTGGCAAGAGTCCATGAGGCCCACCCTTTTTATGGTGGTTATGATTTTTTGTATAAAGCGCAATTATTTCCAAATTTCCTTTGTTGATGCTTTCTACTCCTTTCTTTATCACCCCACTGCTTGGCTATTCGTTAAACTGAATTGTTGGTGTGGTGAGGGGTGTATTTATAGGCATTTTGAGGTTTGGGAAACTTTGCCCCTCCTGGTAGGATTGTATATCCCATACGTCACTAGCTCATGGACTCTTGCCAATATGAAAGAAATGAATTTATCAGGTAACTTCTTACATAAATTATGTTTTTAAACAACTTTCCAATTTACTTCCATTCATAAAATGTGCCCAGTCTTTTTATATTTACACTTTTTGAGTCACCAGATCCTACTGAGCATGTGCAAGAATTCACATTATATACATATATGTATTCGTGATTGGCTGATGGCTGTCACATGATGCAGTGGGAGTGGAAATGGACATAACTGACATTTGTTAGGGGGGGGGGGGGGGAATCTACTACCCATGAAGTTTAGACTGCTAATGCATTGTCTTTTTATCATGCATTTGTTGATTATGCAAATATACTGTATTTACTGGTCCTCTAAGCAGATTTTTATTTATTGACATTGAAAGAATACTGCAAAATTATGATAACTTCCCAGGTTTGAGGATTAATAATCTCCACATTTAAATGTGTTATGAGATGCAGTTGTCTCATTTTTAATGCAAATATTTGCAAACATTAACAGAAATCTGGACGGTGGGGGAAGCTATTAAAGGTGTTAAAAAATCAAATGTTAAGGGATTTTCTTTCTAATTTTTGTTCTTGTTTGTTATACACCCACAGGATTAAACAAAGATGTGGATGCAGCAAGTGCTTTGTATGAGAAAATGAAAGCCGAAAAAATGAATCCAGATGAGCTGTTCTTGAAACGTTTGGCAGTTCTTCTAAAAGACAGCGGAAAGCCAGTCCCTTTTACAGAGCCTCCTGTGAGTGTTTTCTAATTACAAATACATACCTCTACAGATTTTATGAATATTTGTTACGCTAGTAATAACCACAGCACAAAAGTTGTCTACTTAATTACTTAGGGATTAGATCTCAACAGAAAATTCTCAGTCTCTTTTCCCTC